>NC_091212.1:31895224-32197724 GCF_040958095.1 Procambarus clarkii
CAGAGCTGTACCCAGCACCAGCACAAAAGCAGCTGAAGCCAACACAGCAGCAGCGAGCACCAGCAAAGCTGATGCAAACATCTAAAAACATCGTGTGTGAAGTGAACAATTAGAATAAGTGTTAAATTCAAGTGTGTACATAGTGTTAAAATTAAAGTTGCAATAATTCTAATGTACAATAGTTTTCAAGAACTGTATTGTAGTACTCAACATACAGCAAAACCACTTTTAATAATACAGTACCAACGGCTTAATGCACTGCAGTACCTATTTACTGTAGAGCATTCACAACTTCACAAAACTTCAAGATGGACATAACTCCAACAATAAGGTAAATACATGAATTACAGAATTTTTAGTAGAGTAGTAAAATATAGGTACAGTAAGTAATATGATACAATGCATTTTTATTGTGTACAAGAAAAAAAAAAGACACTGACGCAAACGCCTCTTGAAGGTCACCTCTTGCAACGAATCCAACGCTCCAGCGAACTGGGGGTGGTCCCATATAGTACGTTGAATCGAGGTTGTACTGTACTTACTAATCTCTCTCATATTTTTTTCTTGCAATGTATCTTATCATTTTATTAATTCTGCTAGAATTTTCCTACTTAAAATTATCTGTTAGATTAAGGACCTGCCCGAAACGCTGCGCGTACTAGTGGCTTTACAAGATTGTAAATACTATGCTATGTATTCTCAAAAACCCAATGTACCTTCTTGTATATAAATAAATAAATAAATTAAATAAATTAAATAAATTAAATAAATTAAATAAATAAATAAATATGGCTGCCTATATGGCTGCATGCCCGCTAACTTAAACCTACTTGTAAATTGAGGTCTTTCTAAAAATGTTGACTCATATTCATTCAAATAAAAAATGATTGAATCCAATGATGGCTGTGATAAATTTTAAATGTTAACATATGTGCTTGGGGTTCTACTACCCAAAATCATTTACATCCTCTAATTACTCAACACAAAGCTGCTATTAGGACAATATACAACTCTGGCCCCAGACATCACTCGGTACCCCTACTCAAATCTCTGAATATGTTAGACATTAAGTCACTGCACATTCTCTCATGTGTATTATACATATATAAAACGCTAAACTATAATGCCAATCCTGACCTCAAAAGCTTCATAGAAGGTTGTAACAGAACCCATGAGCACCACACCAGAAATAAATACAGTTTTGATATTCCTAGAGTACGACTTAATCAAACTAGAAATGCTCTACAAATCAAGGGACCCAGATTGTGGAATGACCTTCCCAACCATGTTAAAGACTGTACCTCTCTCAACCAGTTTAAGATAAAAACGAAGCTATACCTAATAAATTCCCTGTAACCTACCTTACCCCTCTATTGTCAACCCATCTGTTTTTTTTAAAGAGCGCTGTTTGTCGACAGAATTGTATTTGTGCTGCTTTTTCAGCTATGTTTTCATTCCATGTTTTCATTTTACTCTTTATGCTCAATTAGTATTAAGCTTTAGTCATTTAAGTTTTTCATGACCAAAACGCTTTGCGTAATAGTGGCTTTAGGCATTGTATGTACTAGCCCTAACTATAAATCCATCACTTTTTGTAAAATCTCTTTTATGTATGTACCTTACCTAAATAAACATTTGATTTGATTTGATTTGATATTGCTAGATAAGGCTAGGTAAGGCTTGTGCTATAAGTAATACAAGGCAGTAAGAAGAGCTTAATAAATAAGCACCTCTGGAGCAGGTATCAAACGACAACACAAATTATATGACATACAGATGGGCCTCAAATTCAGCCACCCAGGCTGAATTTGATCAGCCAAAAGAAACTATGACAGAAAACTTGCTCAAAACCTAAAGGTAGATCCAAGGTCTTTCTATGCCTATATATTTTTTATTTATTTATTATATACAAGAGTTGTTAAATTCTTGTACAGCCACTAGTACGCGTAGCATTTCGGGCAAGTTCTTAATCCTATGGTCCCTGGAATGTAACCCCCACGAAGAATAGTTTTTGCAACCCAGTACCCATTTTACTGTTGAGTTAAACAGAGGCTACAGTTAAGGATTTGCGTCCAGTAAATCCTCCCGGCCAGGATACTAACCCAGGACAAAGTGCTCGTGGAATGCCAGACGAGCGTCTTACCACTACACCACGGAGACTAATTAGTAAAACATGATAAAAAGACTTGTTTACACACTTAAGTCAGTTTAATTAACTTATTATGCACCTCATACCTGGTGATATGATAACTACGTACAGTACAAAATAGTAATGGGAATCTACAAAATTGTTAGAGAAGAATTCCTGAGACCTCGAACTTGAAGAACAATTGGCACACTTGAACTTTAACAACTTGACTATTGGAGCCATCTATAGATTTCCCAATACTAACATAGCTGCATTCTGAGACAACTTGAGGAATAAACAATAAACTCAACAAAAATCACATAGTTCTCGGAGGTGATTTCAATATTGACCTAGGGCTACAAAATAGCCCTCAAGTAGACTATTTCCTTAACAGCATGAATTCCTGTATGCTCATCCCCGCAATCACCAGGCCCACCCGATTCACTCAAACATCTGCGACTACCCTGGATCACTTATGGACCAACATAACAGCTCCCCTTACATCAGGTATAATCACTGACAGAACAACTGACCACTATCCTAGCTTCCTTGTAGCGGACATGGCCATACCACCACCAGCTAACAAGAAAATTACCTTTAGGTTACACAATGAAGCAGCAATAGGCAATCTCACAAATGCCCTCCACAATGTAAACTGGGAATCTGAATTTATCAATACACAGGATATTAATTTGTTAACTAGCCTCATCCTTTCCAAAATTCTAAGCCTTTACAATACTTATTGTCCTCTCCTCACCAAGCAAGTAACTGGCAAAAGGTTAAACAATCCCTGGCTCACTAATGGTATACTTAAAGCAATCGACAAGAAACATGAATATGAAAAAAAACTTAGGATTGGCCTAGTTGCAAAAGAAGTAGTCAAGAGATACTCATCAGGGCTTACCAGTATAATAAGAAGAGCAAAGTGTTCCTATTACGAAAATAGATTCAAAGAAGCGAAAGGCAACATGAAAAGCACATGGAGAGCCATCTCTAACATCCTAGGAGCTAAACAACATTCACTATTATGGATAAAAATCTCCAAGGATGGTTATACATCTGCAACAGATCTTGAAAGAGCAACTGAATTTAATAGCTTCTTTTCATCGATTGGTGCTAACCTTGCCCAAAAAATCCCAGAGACTCAGACACATGTTACCACATATCTTTCAGGCAGCTATCCAAACTCTCTTCTCCTCTCTCCGGTCAGCCCTACACATGTTTTGTCCATCATTCACTCGCTAAAAACCAAAGCTGGGAACATTAGTGAAATACCATCGATAGCATACAGGAGTGCTTCCCATGCCCTTGCACCACCCATAGCATTGCTTTTCAATAAATCCCTTGAGTGTCATACCTTCCCTGATATCCTTAAAAAAGCAAGAGTAACGCCAGTTCATAAAGGAGGTAACACGGCAGACATAAATAATTACAGACCCATATCAAATCTACGTATATTACCAAAAAATATTTGAAAAAATTATTTACAAACAGATCTATTCCTATCTTGTAAAATTCAATATACTAAGTCCCTGTCAATTTGGCTTCCGCTCCCAAAAAAAAAAGAGTACCAATGATGCTATTGTTAGTCTGCTTGACTTAATCTACTCAGCCCTCGACAAAAGTGAGTCTCCGATTGGACTCTTCATCTACCTGAGAAATGCCTTTTGATACCGTTAACCATAACTACAGTACCTCTTAATTAAACTCCACCATTATGGAGTCCGTGGCCTTGCTCTGAACTATATCCGATCGTATCTTAGTGACAGACACCACTATGTACCCATCAATCAGCCTGTCCTCCAAACAAAGATCCAAAAGTGATTCCATGCACCTGCCAAATCCCCGTTTATGAATGAAAAGCGGTTTACACACGACTCACAACTGCTGACGTTCGAACATATCCGGAACAAGTGCTTCACTGACCAATTTTGTTCGAACCACAACGCTGTAAATGCTTCACCCACGTACTACAAATACAAATAATCGCCAACAGAACCTAAACACCTAACCTAACCTATCCTATCCTATGCCTATATGTACACAATATGCTAATATAATATTAATTTATACTTGCGAAAATTCCCGTTTTGAATGAACAGCATGTTAAAATTTATGAATGCGTCTGTGGGGTTGACCACTGGATGTAATGGACTTGAGTCGAGGATGGGTTGCATCAATGATATAACCTCTCCTACTCTATCACTAACCGTAGGGGTGCCACAGGGCAGCATCCTAGGACCCCTCCTGGTTCTTATATACATCACTGATCTCCCTAATGTCTCTAAGATGCTTAAACCTATATTATTTGCTGATGATACTACTCTCATCTACTCTGACCCCAACCCACTCATGTTAAATAATGTTGTAAACAATGAATTAAAAAAAAAAAGTCCACTTGTGGATGTCAACCAACAAAATCACACTAAACATAGAAAAGACCTACTATATCTTATTTGGAAACAAATCAACAAATGCAATTCAGGTTCAGATAGATAATGTCAACATTAGCAATAAAAATGTTGGAAAGTTCCTTGGCCTGTACTTAGACAAGAGACAATTTCAGCACCCATATACAACACACAACTAAAAAGGTTTATAAAAAAGTTGGTATCCTCTCTAAGATCAGATATTATGTACCCTACTCTGCTCTCCACTCACTCTATTATGCACTTATCTATCCCTATCTTACTTATGGTATCTGGGCTTGGGGTTCAACCTCCGCAAACTACCTCAAACCTATCATCATCAAGTAAAAATCTGCTATCAGGACAATAACTGCCTTCAGACAACACTCGGCTCCCTTGTTCAAATCCTTGAACATGCTAAACAAACTCACTCCATACATTCTCTTGTGTAACTTACGTTTATAAAACCCTTTTTCCAAGTGCAAACCCTGTTCTGAAACTCTTCCTGGACAGATGCAATAGAACACATTCCCACCACACCAGACATAAATCTGTCTTTGATATCCCCAGAGTCAAACTTAATCTATGTAAACACACTACGCAAATAAAGGGACCTAGTCTATGGAACTCACTCCCTAATGATTTGAAAAGCTATCCAACTTTTGCCTTATTCAAAAATAAAACCAAAAAGTACCTAATTTTATCTTCATAGTTTTCTACCATGGGCTTTATCTTCACACTGTATCTAGTGCTACTCAACCCCCAATATTTGTACCTAAGCCATAGTACTTTACCATTGTAATCTTAGATATTATCTGATATCATGGTTGTTGTATTGAGTGCATTTTCTACGGCATTATTCCTTGAAACTTTTCCTCGAAATGATCCTCATATTGTGCTTCAGTGAACCAATGTATAACCCTGAAATACTATCCTCATGTACCTAATAATCCTTGTTTCTTTATTGTGTATTGTTATTATTGTGTATTATTCTCATCTGCCTTTGTGTCAAAATTTCTTCAAATTACCTGTAAAAAAAATTGTTGATTTTACTGTAATTATTATTCTTAAAATTATTTGTACCTGTAAAGAAAAGCTGTAAAATACCTGCTAATTTTTTTTATTAATTTTACTGTTAATTTATCAAAATTTTCTGTTAGTTTAAGGACTTGCCCGAAACGCTATGCATGCTAGTGACTTTATAAGAATGTTAATTCAACTTATTTTCTATATTCTCCATTAACCCCCAATGTAACTTCTTGTATATAAATAAATAAATAAACACGAGGGCATAGATTCAAACTAAACAAAGCTGCCGAAGAAATATAAGAAAATTCACTTTCGCAGAGTGGCAGATGGTTGGAACACATTAAGTGCAAAGGAGGTGGAGGCACTGAAGCTACCTTCAGTGTTATATGACAGTGCTGGGAAGATGGGATGCCCTTCAAGAAGACCTAGACAAAATAAGTATATGCAGCAATACTTGGCAAATGGAATTCAATGTAAATAAATGCCATTTTATGGAATGTGGAATAGGAGAACATAGACCCCACACAACTATAAATTATGTGAGAAATCTTTAAAGAATACTGATAAAGATAGATCTAGGGGGGGTTCTAGATAGAAAACGATCACCCGAGGATCACAAAGAACATTATGCAAGGAGCCTATGCTACACTTTCTAAGTTCAGAATTGCTTTTAAATACAGTGGTACCTCGGAATACGAGTGTCCCTGTATACGAGTTTTTCGGAATACGAGCAGGATTTGCTCGGAAAATTTGCCTCGGAAGGCGAGGGTTGCCTTGGAACACGAGTTTGTTGATACACATACAGGCCGACTAGCGCGTGGTGGCATGGCGATCGCGCCTCAGTTTACCAGTCTCTCACGCCCAGTGACTATCCCGCCTGAATTCTTCACAAGGATTTACAGTTTTTTGTCGTTTTCTAGGCCATTTGAGCATAAAAGTTGTTATTATATATCTCGCCATGGGTCTCAAGAAAGCCATTGGTAAGGTTCAACCTAAGAAAATAGCTGTGAGTAGAGGTAGTAGAGGATGTCCCTTCTTGATTAAGAAAATGTGTGAAGTATGGGAAGAACTGCAAAGTTTTGTTGAAAAAACTCACCCAGATAAAGCTGTAGCAGGCCATTGCATTGACCTTTTAAATGACAATGTGATGTCTTACTACAGACAAGTGTTAAAATGTAGGGAAAAACAAGTGTCTTTAGACAGATTCTTAGCAAGACAAGCAAGTCCTAGTGGTATGCAGGCAAAATGTGCCAGAGTGTGCATACCAGTGAAGTCTTCACTGCCTGATGTTATAATAGATGGGGACTCCCCTTCCAAACAGTAACACCTCTCCTCCTCCCTCCTCACCATCTTCCATATGCCAACAGCAGTCATCAGCAAGGGTAAGTAATAACTTGAACATAGCTTTGTAGGTTTATTTTGATGAATTAGGTATAAAATTTAGTTTGAAGGGAGGTTTTTGGGTAGTCAGGAACGGATTAATTCATTTCCCATTATTTCTTATGGGGAAATTAGCTTCGGATTACGAGTTTTCGGAATACGAGCTGTCTCCAGGAACAGATTTAACTCTTAAACCGAGGTACCACTGTACAGTACATGGATGGCAAAATACTAACGAAATTGTTCACGACTTTTGTTAGACCAAACCTGGAATATGCAGTGGTTGTATGGTGCCCATATCTTATGCAGCACTTCAACAAACTGGAAAAGGTGGAAAGACATGCCACTAAGTGGCTCCCAGAGCTGAAGGACAAGAGCTACAAGGAGAGGTTAGAGGCATTAAATATGCCAAACCTAGAAAAGATAATAAAATGAGGCGATATGATCACTACATACAAAATAGTAACAGGAATTGACAAAATTGATAGGGAAGATTTCCCGAGATCCGGAACTTCAAGAACAAGAGGTCATAGATTTAAACTAACTAAACAAAGATCCCAAAGAAATATAAGAAAATTCACTTTCCCAAACAGTGGTAAACAGGAGGAACTAGTTAGGCGAGGTGGTGGTGTGGAGGCCAAAACCATCAGTAGTTTCAAAGCGTTATATGACAGAGTGCTAGGAAGACAGGACACCACGAGCGTAGCTCTCACCCTGTAACTACACTTGGGTAATTACATGGAAGGTTATGGAAATGGTTCGAGGTAAATCATGGGCTCGGGAAATTAACACAAATATTCATTTAGCTAAGTAAGGTACGGTCTTGATAAGATAGTTATGTAGCTTAGTGCAAGTGGTCAAATTGGTTGCAAGATGATCATGTGGAGCGGTTCGGCAGGGTCTTCCCAGCCTACAACTGCTCTTAATTAATAATGTTTATGTATGTACTGTTACATGAATACAGTAAAGATGAGTTACAAACAGAATGTTGGGTTTCCAGATAGAGCTAGTACATACTATGCCTAAAGCGACTGATACGCACAGCGTTTCAGGCAAGATGTGGGAAAAACACACTAACACTTAAAATAAATTGAAATCAAAGCATAAATTGAATTATGAGGAAAAACAATTAATGATAATAATTACATGATGGCTGGAACAGCAGAAATTGAAACTGAACAGCAGAAGCAATTTTAACTAAATAAACAGATGACTTCAATTTTCTTCAAATTTATACATGGCCGATATCAGCAGTTATACAAGTTGCTCAATAATCAATATTGTTTGAAAATAGCAAGATGCAGGTTGGCATTTAGGGGGAAAAGGTAGGTTACATAGAGTTTATTAGGTAGTACAGCACTCAGTTATTCTCTAAAGCTGGTTGAGAGGGACAGTCTTTGACATGACTGGGAAGGTAATTCTGCATTCTGGGTCCCCTTGATTTGCAGAGCATTTCTAGTTTGGTCAAGTCGCATTCTTGGAATATCAAATAAGTATTTGTTTCTAGGTGGTGCCCATGGATTATGTTACAACCTTCTGGGGAGCGTTTAAGGTCAGGATTGGCATTACAGTTCAGAGTTTTAAATATACAGTATAGAGTACACTTGAGAAGATATGCAGTGACAATATCTAACACATTCAAAGATTTAAGTAGGGGGGGCTGAGTGCTATCTGGGACTAGAGTGTTATTGTTCTAAAAGCAGATGTGTGTTGAACAACTAGAGGATGTAGATGATTATGGGTAGTAAAACCCCAAGGTCATACCATAATTGAGATAAGGATAGATTAGCGAGTAATAGAGCACTACCAGTGCAGGGCGAGGTACATAGTATCTGATTTTTTAAAGAATGACAACTATTTTAGAAACTTTAATATTTTAAATGTGGCCCTGGAAGTTCAGCTTGTTATCAATGAGAACACAAAGGAATTTACCATCTAAGGAGTTACTAATTTGGATATTGTTATTTCTTAGATTAATTTGATCTCAGGATTTATTACCAAACTAAATATAGAAGGTTTTGTCAATGTTAAGGGTGAGTTTGTTAGCAGTTAGCCAAAGATGGAATTTATTTAGTTCAGTATTCACCGTGTCATTCAGAATAAGTGTGTTAGGACTAGTGAAAATGAAGGTTGTCTCGCCACCAAATAAAATTGGCTTGAGGTGTTGAGAGGCATTTGAAAGGTCATTAATATAGATGAGAAAGAGGAGAGGGCCAAGTATGCTGCCCTGTGGCACACCAATGTTCATGGGTAGGGTGGGAGAATTGTAATCATTCACAGAAACATACTGGAGCCTGTCAATAAGGTACGACTGAAGGTATTGGAGGGAGTGACCTCTGACTCCATAATGATGTAATTTAAGTTGGAGGTTGTGGTGATTAACTGTGTTTAAATCTTTACATAGGTCAATAAATTTATTATTATTTATTTATATATATACAAGAAGGTATATTATTGGGTTTGTGAGGGTACATGGCATGGTGTTTACATTCTTGTAAAACCACTAGCACGTGCAGCGTTTCGGGTAGGTCGTTAATCTAACAGATAATTTTAAGTAGCTAAATTCTAGTAAAATTTATAAAATGTTAACAGGTACATTGCAAGAAAAAAATGAGAGAGATTAGTAGGTATATTAAAACACATCAGTAGCTCTGATTGATAGCACTGACAGCTTGATTGGTAATTTAACAAAGATAAATAGGCACAATACAGCATATTGATAGTACATATAAGACAACAACAATGATCACAATGGTAAAGTTGTTTGGCTTAGGTACATGAAGATTTGGGGATTGGGTAGCACTAGATACAGTGCAATTTTAAAGCACAATGTAGAAAACTATGAAGATGAAATTATGTACTTTTTGGTTTTGTTTTTGAATGAGGCAAGAGTTGGACAGGTTTTTAATTCATTAGGGAGTGAGTTCCATAGACTAGGTCCCTTTATTTGCATTGAGTTTTTACACAGATTAAGTTTGACTCTGGGGATATCAGATATATTTATTTCTGGTGTGGTGATGACGGATCCTATTACCTCAGTCCAGGGAGTTCAGTTCTTATATGTGCTGTCAATCTGCTGTATGGTGTCTATTAATCTTGTTTAAATTACCAATCAAGCTGTCAATGTAATCAATCAGAGCTTTAATATACCAATGTGCTTTAATATACTTACTAATCTCTCTCATCTCATTTTTTTTCTTGCAATGTATTTGTTATCATTTTATTAATTCTGATAGAATTTACCTACTTAAAATTATCTGTTAGATTAAGGACCTGCCCGAAACGCTGCGCGTACTAGTGGCTTTACAAGATTGTAAATACTGTACTATGTTATTTTATTTTTTTTTTATTTATTTATTTATGCATATACAAGAATGTACATAAGGAATGTGAGGATACAAATATGGTAATTACAGTCTTGTAAAGCCACTAGCACGCGCAGCGTTTCGGGCAGGTCCTTAATCTAAGAAAATTTTAAGGAGGTAAATACTTGCAAAATTATAGACAAAAAATGATAACAGATTACATGAAATGAAAAAAAAGATGAGAGAAAATTGTATGTACAGTATACTAAAGCACATAGGTAGCTAAGATTGATTGCAATGACAGCTTGAATGGTAGTTGACAAAAAAATTGGTAGGCATAATACAGCAGAAACAATATAAGATTGGTTGCAATGACAGCTTGAATGGTAGTTGACAAAAATTGGTAGTCACAATACAGCATATGGCTAGCACATAAAAGACAGCAATGAACACAATGATAAGGTTGTTTGAAATTACATAAAAATTAGGAGATTGGGTAACACTAGGTACAGAGCAAATTTAAAGCTCAGTGTAGGAAAACTAAGATGAAATTAGGTACTTTTTGGTTTTGCTTTTAAATAAGGCAAAAGTTTTACAGTTTTTCAATTCACTAGGGAGTGAGTTCCATAAACTAGGTCCCTTAATTTGCATAGAGTGTTTACACAGATTAAGTTTGACCCTGGGGATATCAAAGAGATATTTATTTCTGGTGTGGTGATAATGGGTCCTATTACATCTGTCCAGGGAGAGTTTCAGAGCATGGTTTGCATTTAAGAACAGGGTTTTGTAAATGTAGTTGACACAAGAGAATGTGTGGAGGGAGTTAATATTTAGCAAGTTTAGGGATTTAAACAAGGGAGCTGAGTGTTGTCTGAAAGCTGAGTTAGTTATCATTCTGATAGCAGATTTTTGCTGTGTGATGATGGGCTTAAGGTGGTTTGCAGTGGTAGACCCCCATGCACAGATACCATAATTAAGATATGGGTAAATTAGTGCATAATATAGTGAGAGGAGAGCAGAGTTAGGAACATAATATCTGATTTTGGAGAGTATACCAACTGTCTTAGAGACTTTCTTAGTTATGTGTTGAATGTGGGTGCTGAAGTTGAGTCTCTTGTCTAGGAATAGGCCAAGAAACTTGCCATCATCTTTATTACTGATGTTAATGTTGTCTATCTGTAGCTGAATTGCATTTGATGATTTGCTTCCAAATAAGATGTAGTAAGTCTTTTCGATGTTTAATGTTAGTTTGTTCGTTGACATCCATAAGTGGACTTTTTTTAATTCATTATTCACAACATTATTTAGTGTATGTGGGTTGAGGTTTGAATAGATAAGAGTAGTATCGTCAGCAAACAGTATAGGTTTGAGAATAATAGAGACATTAGGCAGATCGTTTATATATATAAGAAATAGAAGAGGTCCTAAGATGCTGCCCTGTGGCACTCCAACGGTAATTGGTAGAGTGGACGAAGTTGTATCATTGATGGTTACATATTGGTGTCTGTCACTAAGATAGGATCGGATGTAGTCAAGGGCAAGGCCTCGGATTCCATAATGCTGGAGTTTAAGTAAGAGGTAGTTGTGATTAACAGTATCAAAGGCTTTTCTTAGGTCAATGAAGAGTCCAATCGGAAACTCATTTTTGTCAAGGGCTGATGTATTCTCACAAACCCAATGTACCTTCTTGTATATAAATAAATAAAAAAGGATGAGTTTCAGAGCAGGGTTTGTATTTAAGAACAGGGTTTTGTAAATGAAGTTGACACATGAGAATGTGTGGAGTGAGGTTATGTTTAGCATGTTTAGGGAGTTAAACAAGGGGGCCGAGTGTTATCTGAAAGCAGAGTTTGTTATTATTCTGATAGCAGATTTTTGCTGGGTGATGATGAGCTTGAGGTGGTTTGCAGTGGTTGAACCCCCATTCACAGATACCGTAATACAAACAAAAAACAAACAAAATATTTATTCCGGTAAAGTGCATACATACAAGGCGAGATACAAAAAGTTAATGGATTTATAGATAAGAGCAAGTACATACAATGCCTAAAGCCACTATTATGCAAAGCATTTCGGGCAGGAAAAACACTAAGACTAAAACTTAATACTAATTGACATTAAAGCATAAATTGTGTTGAGAAAAAATAAGAAAAAAATGAAAAAAAGGGGGGGGGGAGAACATGGCAGAAAAAAAAAATACAATTTGGTCAACAAACAGCATTGTTTCAAGTAGTAGACAGGGGTTGACATTTTGGGGGCAAGGAAGTTAATAAGGTAGTACTTTGTTTTTATCTTAAACTGGTTGGGAGAGGCACAGCCTTTAACATACTGTAATTGGGAAGGTCATTCCACATTCGAGGTCCCTTGATTTGTAAAGCATTTCTAGTTTGATTAAGTCGTACTCTAGGAATATCAAATAGGTATTTGTTTCTGGTGTGGTGCTCATGGGATCTGTTTCAACCTTCTAGAAAGCTTTTAAGGTCAGGATTGACATTACAGTTCAGCGTTTTATATATATAAAATACACACGAGAGGATGTGCAGTAACTTAATTTCTAACATTCAGAGATTTGAGTAAGGGTACCGAGTGATGTCTGGGGCCAGAGTTAGATATTGTCCTAATAGCAGCTTTGTGTTGAGTAATTAGAGGACGTAAATGATTTTGGGTAGTAGAATCCCAAGCATAAATACCATAGTTGAGATAAGGATAGATGAGAGAATAAGTGTCACCAGGGCAAGGGCGAGGTACATAATATCTGATCTTAGATAGAATGCCAACAGTTTTTGAAACTTTTTTTTTATATATTTAGAATGTGTCCCTGGAAATTTGGCTTGCAGTCAATGAGAACGCCAAGGAATTTGCCATCTGCTTTGCTACAAATTTGGGTATTGTTAATCTAGAGATTTATTTGATATGAGGATTTATTGCCAAACAAAATATAGAAAGTTTTGTCAATATTGAGGGCGAGTTTGTTGGCAGTTAACCAGTGATGGAATTTATTTAGCTCAGTATTCACTGTGACATTTAGAGCAAGGGGGTCAGGACTGGAGTAAATGACGGTCGTGTCGTCAGCAAATAGAATTGGTTTGAGATGTTGGGAGGCATTTGGAAGGTCATTAATGTAGATGAGAAAGAGGAGAGGGCCAAGTATGCTGCCCTGGGGAACACCAATGTTGATGAGTAGGGTGGGAGAAATTGAATTAATCACAAACATACTGGAGCCTGTCAGTAAGGTAAGACTTAATGTACTGCAGGGAGTGACCTCAGACTCCATAATGTTGTAATTTGAGAAGAAGGTTTTGGTGGTTAACAGTGTCAAAAGCCTTACGCAGGTCTACAACTAACCCAACAGGGAACTTATTTTTATCAAGAGCTGTATGTATCAAGTTAATCATACTAATAAGTTACAAGAATGTAACAACTCATATATATCTAAGAAAAAAAAAAAAGTGCATCGTTAGTGCTTTTTTGGGGTCTGAAGTTATATTGAGAAGAGCTCAGTATATCAAGTTTGGCTTAAGAGTAAAGCTGCTTATAGATTAGTTTTCAAATATTTTTGACAAGTTTGGCAGAACTGATATAGGTCTCAAGTTGTTAACATCAGTGGGATCACCACATTTGTGGACAGGGGTTACTCTCGCTTTTTTTAGAATATCTGGAAAAGTTTGGAGTTCAAGTGACTTGTTGAAGAGCAATGCAATGGCAGGAGCTAAAAATCAGGAGGCTTTTTTGTAAATAAGAGTTGGTATCTCCTCAAGGGCACTAGACTTCGTTTTAAGGGAAAGGATTATGTCAGTAACATCACTGGAATAAGTAGGCATTAGGTACAGAGACTGTGGATAGTTACCTGTAAGATAGTCCTGAATATTAGTACTAGAAGATGGAATATCATTTGCAAGGGATGACCCAATGGAAGAGAAGAACCTATTGATTAACCTATAGAACCTATTGAACCTAATTAAGATAGGGATAGATTAGTGCAGAATATAGTGAGAGGAGAGCAGAGTTAGGTACATAATATCTGATTTTGGAGAGTATACAAACTATTTTAGAGACTTTTCTTAGTTATGTGTTGTATGTGGGTGCTGAAGTTGAGTCTCTTGTCTAAGTATAGGCCAAGAAACTTTCCATCATTTTTATTACTGATGTTAACATTGTCTATTTGAAGCTGAATTGCATTTGTTGATTTACTACCAAATATGATGTAGTAGGTCTTTTCTATGTTTCGTGTTAGTTTGTTGGTTGACATCCATATGAGGACTTTTTTTTTAATTCATTATTCACGACATTATTTAATATGTTTGGGTTGGGGTCTGAGTAGATGAGGGTAGCTCTAAATGCCACAGTAAATACCGAGCTAAATAAAGTCCATCTTTGGCTAACGGCCAACAAACTCCCCCTTAACATTGACAAAGCTTTCTATATTCTGTTTGGCAATAAATCCTCTAATCAAATAAATCTCAGAATAAACAATACCTAAATTTGTAACAAATTAGATGGCAGATTCCTTGGCGTTCTCATTGACCACAGGCTGAAATTCCAGGGACACATTCTAAATATATAAAAAAAAGTTTCAAAAACTGTTGGCATTCTTTCTAAGATCAGATATTATGTACCCCGCCATGCCCTGGTGATGCTCTATTACTCCCTCATCTATCCATATCTCAACTATGGTATTTGTACTTGGGGTTCTACTACCCAAAATCATTTACGTCCTCTAATTACCCAACACAAAGCTGTTATTAGGACAATATCCAACTCTGGCCCCAGACATCACTCGGTACCCCTACTCAAACCTCTGAATATGTTAGATATTAAGTCACTGCACATTCTCTCCCGTGTATTATACATATATAAAACGCTGAACTGTAATGAGTTCGAAAAAATCCTGACCTCAAAAGCTTCATTGAAGGTTGTAACAGATCCCATGAGCACCACACCTGAAATAAATTCTGTTTTATATTCCAAGAGTACGACTTAATCAAACTAGAAATGCTCTACAAATGAAGGGACCCAGAATGTGGAATGACCTTCCCAACCTGTTACCTAGCAGTAAAATAGGTACCTGGGTGTTAGTCAGCTGTCACGGGCTGCTTCCTGGGAGTGGAGGCCTGGTCGAGGACTGGGCCGCAGGGACACTAAAAAGCCCCGAAATCATCTCAAGATAACTCAAGATAACCATGTTAAAGACTGTATCTCTCTGAACCATTTTAAGATAAAAACGAAGCACTACCTAATAAATTCCCTGTAACCTACCTTACCCCTCTATTGTCAACCCATGTCTGTTTTCTTAAACAATGTTTGTCGACCTAATTGTATTTGTGCTGCATTTTCAGCCATTTTTCCCCCTTTATCTTTATTTTTATTTGTTCTCAACACATTTTATTCTTTATACTCAAATAGTATTAAGTTTTTAGTCATTAATGTTTTTCCTGCCCGAAACGCTTTGCGTAATAGTGGCTTTAGGCATTGTATGTACTAGCTCCATCTATAAATCGATCAATTTATGTAAAATCTCTTGTATGTACCTTACCTGAATAAACATTTTATTTTATTTTATTTTATTATCATTGATGAATGTAAGAAAGTTTCCTGCCCGAAACGCTGCGCGTCCTAGTGGCTTTACAAGATTGTAAATACTATGTATTCTCTCTAACTCAATGTACCTTCTTGTATATAAATAAATAAATAAAAAAATAGGAGAGGTCCTAAGATACTGCCCTGTGGCATTCAAACAGTTAATGGTAGAGTGGGAGAGATTATATCATTGATGGCTATACATTGGTGTCTATCACTATATAGCCCAACAGGGAACTCATTTTCATCAAGAGCTGCATGTATCAGGCTAATCATATTAATCAGTACATCACTGGTGCTTTTTTTTGGTTGTTAGATAAGAGTAAAGCTGCTTATATATTAGCTTTTCAAATATTTTAGACAAATTTGGCAAAATTTATACTGGTCTCAAATTGTTGACATCAGTGAGATCACAACTTTTATGGACTGGGGTTACTCTTGCCTTTTTTTTATTTTCTTTTTTTTTCTTTTTAAGTATCAGGAAAGATTTGGAGTTCAAGTGATATATTGTAGAACAATGCAATGGCCAGAGTTAGAAATCTAAAGGCTTTCCAACTCAGAGTTTAGAGTTGGTATCTCAGCAAGGTCACTTGACTGTTTTAAGAGAAAGGATTATCTCGTTAACATAAGAGGAATTAGTGGGAGACTGTAGTGGGAGAATTAGTAGGTACAGAAACTGAATTTCCTGTAAGGTAGTCCTTAACATTAGTTAGGGATGATGGGATATCAAGGGATGTGCCAATGGATGGGAAGAAACTATTGAATTTAATGGCAGTGTCAAGAGGCAGAAAGCACACCACTGAATAGGTGTACAGTATTGGCTTCTTATTTAAGATTTCTGTTCCTAATATTTGGGAAATAGTGTTCCATGTTTTCTTTATGTTGCCCTTAATGTGATCAAATTTATTTTCAGTACTGTATTTTATTTTGGCTCTTCTAATTATTTTGGACAGCACTGATGAGTATCTTGGGGCCTGACAGCTGAGTGGACAGTACTCGGTTTTCGTAGTCCTAAGGTTCCGGGTTCGATTCCCAGTGGACGCGGAAACAAATGGGCAGTTTCTTTCACCCTGATACTCGTGTTCACCCAACAGTAAATAGGTACCTGTGAGTTAGATAGCTGCTATGGCTGCTTCCTGGGGGGTGTGTAACAAAAAGGAGGCCTGGTCGAGGACCAGGCCACAGGGATGTTAAGCTCAGAAACAATCTCAAGATAACCTCAAGGAATCTCCTTGAAACTTCTTTGGAGATGACTCCTAATCTATACTTCTCGTAGTCATGTTTTTTATGAATAGATTTAAGTATAGCCTTAATTACCGAAGGATTGTTTCTTTTAGTTGTGACTTGTTTCTTTAGCATTGGACAGTTGGGTTTTATTGAGGCTATGAGTTTTCTGAAGAAATGTTTATACTATTATTGTTTATACTATTCCTAGACAAGAGACTCAACTTCAGTACCCACATACAACACATAACTAAGAAAGTCTCTAAAACAGTTGGTATACTCTCCAAAATCAGATATTATGTTCCTAACTCTGCTCTCATCTCTCTATATTATGCACTAATCTATCCCTATCTCAACTATGGTATCTGTGCATGGGGTTCAACCACTGCAAACCACCTCAAGTCCATCATCACCCAGCAAAAATCTGCTATCAGAATAATATCAAATTCTGCTTTCAGACAACACACAGCCTCCTTGTTTAACTCCCTAAACATGCTAAACATAATCTCACTCCACAAATTCTCTTGTGTCAACTACATTTACAAAACCCTGTTCTAAAATGCAAATCCTTGTCTGAAACTCTTCTTGGACAGATGTAATAGGACCCATTATCACCACACCAGAAATAAATATATCTTTGATATCCCCAGAGTTAAACTTAATCTGTGTAAACACTATGCAAATAAAGGGACCCAGTTTATGGAACTCACTCCCTACTGAATTGAAAAGCTGTCCAACTTTTACATCATTCAAAATCAATACTAAAAAGTACCTAATTTCATCTTCATAGTTTTTCACTTTTTGCCTTAAAATTGCACTGAATCTATTGCTACCCAATCTCCCAACCTTTATGTTCCCAATTTGAACATCTTTACCATTGTGATCATTGCTGTTTTCTTATATGTGCTGCCAATCTGTTGTATGGTGTTTATAAATCTTGTTTATCTGTATCTTTTGCTACCCAGTCTCCCAATCTTTATGTACCCAATCTGAACATCTTTACCATTGTGATCATTGCTGTCTTATATGTGCTGTCAATCTGCTGTATGGTGTCTATTAACCTTGTTTAAATTACTAATCAAGCTGTCAATGTAATCAATCAGATTTAATATAACAATGTGCTTTAATATACTTACTTCTCTCTCATCTCATTTTTCTCTTGTAATGTATCTATCATTTATCATCCCTGGGTATCATCTCTGGGTCCCTCATGCCCGAAACGCTTTGCGTAATAGTGGCTTTAGGCATTGTATGTACTAGCTCTACCTATAAGTCAACCAATCCTTGTAAAAATTTATTGTATGTATGTACCTTACCTAAATTAAATTGTATTGTATTGTATCAATTCTGATTGAAATTACCTACTTAAAATTATCTGCTAGATTAAGGACCTGCCCGAAACGCTGTGCATACTAGTGGCTTTACAAGAATGTAAATACTGTACTATCCAATGTATTCTCACAAACCCAATGTACCTTCTTGTATATATATAAATAAATAAATAAATAAATATTAGATTAATGTTCACTATGTTACCTATTTCGATCTCCCAGTTGATATTGATATTAGCAGCAGCAGCAGCAATAAAGTTGCTTATAGAAATTTCATTGTGCAGCCTAAAGCTTTTCTTCATTGTATCTAGAGGTGGTTTATTAATATTGGTCAAAAGAAATGTGGGGTAATGGTCTGTGGTGGTATCAGTGATTACCCCTGAGGTAAGTGGAGAGGTTATACGTTTTGGGCAGGTCCTTAATCTAACAGATAATTTTAAGTAGGTAAATTCTAGCAGAATTAATAAAATGAAAACATATGCATTGCAAGGAAAAAAATGAGACGAGAGAGATTAGTAGGTATATTAAAGCACATTGGTAAATTAACGCTTTGATTGCATTGACAGCTTGATTAGTAATTTAAACAAAGATTAATAGGCACCATACAGCAAATTGTTAGCACATATAAGAAGACAGCAATGATCTCAATGGTAAAGTTGTTTGGATTGGGTACATAAAAAGATTGGGTAGCACTAGATACAGTGCAATTTTAAAGTAACAAGGTAGAAAACTTTAAAGATGAAATTAAGTACTTTTTAGTTTTGTTTATGAATGACGCAAAAGTTGGACAGCTTTTCAATTCATTAGGGAGTGAGTTCATAGACTGGGTTCCTTTATTTGCATAAAGTGTTTACACAGATTAAGTTTGACCCTGGGGATATTAAAGAGATATTTATTTCTGGTGTGGTGATAATGGGTCCTATTACATCTGTCCAGGGAGAGTTTCAGAGCAGGATTTGCATTTAAGAACAGGGTTTTGTAAATGTAGTTGACACAAGAGAATGTGTGGAGGGAGTTAATGTTTAGCATGTTTAGGCATTTAAACAAGGGAGCTGAGTGTTGTCTGAAAGCAGAATTTGTTATTATTCTGATAGCAGATTTTTGCTGGGTGATGATGGGCTTAAGGTGGTTTGCAGTGGTAGACCCCCATGCACAGATACCATAATTAAGATAGGGATAGATTAGTGCATAATATAGTGAGATGAGACCAGAGTTAGGTACATAATATCTGATTTTGGAGAGCATACCAACTGTTTTAGAGACTTTCTTAGTTACGTGTTGTATGTGGGAAAGTTAGTCCAGATATGGTCAAGAGCACAGGCAGTCGTTTCAGTGGCTCTAGTAATTATGGGTTATGTGTGAGGTAACCCACAACTGCCTCACATACACAAGATTGGCATCTACCTTCGTAACAGCAACGTCAATAGAAAGCCGTGTAGTAAATGGCGATAGTGTAAAGGCGAGGGAGGAGGCGTCACCCCTGACTTACCATAATGCTGACAACACGTGGAGTGGGCGCCAGCAGACACCTCACCGGCCCCTCACACCTCTCGCACCCACCCGCACCTCCTCCTCGCGCCCTCACAACCACTAGATGGCGCTCACACCCGCCCGCGCCCTCACAACCAGAGTGCTCACACTCACACAACACTTGCTGTCTCCATTCACATCTGCACTTCCTTGGTCTATACTGTGTAATCCTTCATATAGAAAAGGGCAGCAGCACATTCCTATCTTTACCTAAACTTGTTAATAAAGAATAAAATGGGTTTGGTTGTTAAACAATTTTTCACTGGGTCGTATTTCAGGGAACATAGGATTAAGCACTTAATAATAATAATAATAATAATAATAATAATAATAATAATAATAATAATAATAATAATAATAATAATAATAATAATAATAATAATAATAATAATAATAAAATAATAATAATAATAATAATAATAGTTTACAGTATTTAAAAAGTATACATAACAATATCAAACAGGGGTTTAATAATTGTTACAGAGGACAGGAAGCCAGCGAGTTATCGAAGGTCCCCTATTTACCTTGATGATCTTTTCCAGTTGGACGTTAAACTTTAATACTTTTGGCATTTACGGCGGTTCTATGGGTTCATAATCCTGTGGGTGAAAAACACTGTTCTGTCCTACATTGTGGCTTGTTGAGCTTGATTAAACCGTTGGACCTTGTGTTAGATCTGAACTTGTGAAGAAATTGTCTGGATTGTTAGCCCCATGGCCCCCAGCTGCTCCTTTTTTTTATTGCAGGGATATTCCAGCGCGGGCCCTAAGCCTCTGGCTGGCCCACTAAGTGTTGCTTGTTTCTGTTTTACTTGGGCGGAGTATGAGTATTTATTACTCGTATGGTCGCTTTAGTAAGATTTCGCCATATGTGTTTAACAACTTCTTCTGCTCTGTTGAATCAAAGTTGAAATCTTAATGGGTTTGTAACTGTGCACTGTGTTAGATAATGTTCCAGTGGTCTGTCGGGCATTTCTCCACAGTGTTGACATTTCCTCTCATCTTCCGGAACCTGTAAGCCTATTTCCCATGCACATGGGTACATCAAGCCTGATGCGATGTAAGTGTACTTCTGTTGCTCTACTGCTCCCTTTCATCAAACTAAGGGATTCGTAGTTGGTTGAATTCTTGTACCAACCCGCAGATCCTGATGTTGCAACTGCTGTGTTGTGGTCACTGCACATCTTTTGCATTGCTCTGTTTCTAATTACTTTCTTAATCTGTGATAGACTCTGTGGTATGTAAATGTCTACATTTCTTCTCTTAGTTGCAAGTTTTGCAGCTTCGTCTGCAATGTCATTTCCTATTATTCCCACATGACTTGGCACCCAGTTGATAAGTACCCGTCGGCCTTGTTTGAGTGTTTGCATTAATGATATGACATTCAAATTCAAATTCAAAATTCAAATGTTTATTCAGGTAAAGTACATACATACAAGGGTGTGATACAAATATTGATGAATTTATAGATAAAGCTAGTACATACAATGCCTAAAGCCACTATTACGCAAAGCGTTTCGAGCAGGAAAAACACTAAAGACTAAAACTTAATACTAATTGAGATTTAAGTATAAAATGTGTTGAGAAAATATAAAAATAAAAAAGGGGGAACATAGCAGAAATACAATACAAATACAATTTGGTCGACAAACAGCATTGTTTAAAAGTAACAGACATGGGTTGACATTATTTTATTTTTTATTTTATTTATGCATATACAAGAATTTGTGTTCAGATGTATGTTATCACATATGTGTTCGTGTTGCAAGGTTTCAATGGCGATTCTCTAATCTGTACGTATGATAACATATTGTCGGTGTTCAGCGAGAGCGTGTTCCAAAGCATTTTCAATGGCTAGCATCTCTGTTTGTGAAGTCGAACACCCATTTGAGAGCTGCCAACTATTTACAGAATTCCTGCTTTAATTGCAGCTCCAGTTTCTTGTCCCTGCTGGTCTACTGATCCATCTGCGAAGTAAGTGAAGCTGTCGGATGCCATGTTTGCTTCTATATGCATCTGTGCAATGTTACGTAGCAGATGAGGATTTGTCAGGTTCTTTTTTCCTTCAATAACCATAATCTTAAAGTCTGCTGGCGGAGATTCCCAAGGGGCTTGCATAACAAAGTCTGCATGTATTTCGTCGACACCCTTCTCAGTGACTGTGTACTCACCTAATTGTGCTTGCGGGGGTTGAGCTTTGGCTCTTTGGTCCCGCCTCTCAACTGTCAATCAACTGGTGTACAGATTCCTGAGCCTACTGGGATCTATCATATCTACATTTGAAACTGTGTATGGAGTCAGCCTCCATCACATCACTTCCTAGTGCATTCCATTTATTAACTACTCTGACACTGAAAAAATTCTTTCTAACGTTCTGTGGCTCATCTGGGTACTAAGTTTCCACCTGTGTCCCCTTGTTCGTGTCCCACCCGTGCTGAAGAGTTTGTCCTTGTCCACCCTGTCAATTCCCCTGAGAATTTTGTAGGTGGTTATCATGTCTCCCCTTACTCTTCTGTTTTCCAGGGATGTGAGGTTCAGCTCCTTTAGCCTTTCCTCGTAGCTCATTCTTCTCAGTTCCGGGACGAGCCTGGTGGCATACCGCTGAATCTTCTCTAACTTTGTCTTGTGTTTAACTAGGTATGGACTCCAGGCTGGAGCTGCATACTCCAGGATTGGTCTTACATAAGTGGTATACAGGGTTCTGAAAGATTCCTTACACTAGTTTCTAAAGGCAGTTCTTATGTTGGCCAGTCTAGCATATGCCGCTGATGATATTCTTTTGATGTGGGCCTCTGGGGACAGGTTCGGTGTGATATCAACCCCCCCCCCCCCAAATTCTTTCTCTCTATTTGACTCTTGCAGGATTTCACCTCCCAGATGATACCTTGTGTTCAGCCTCCTGCTCCCTTCGCCTAATTTCATCACCTTACACTTTCCTGAGTTGAACTTTAGCAGCCATTTTCTAGACCATTCCTCCAGTTTATCCAGGTCATCCTGTAGTCTCTGTCTATCTTTATCCGTCTTGATTCTTCTCATAATTTTTGCATCATTAGCAAACATTGAGGAATGCGTCTATACCCTCCGGAAGATCGTTTACATATATTAGAAACAGGATGGGTCCAAGTACTGAGCCCTGTGGGACTCCGCTGGTGACATCTCGCCACTCTGATGTCTCCTCCCTCACCGTTACTCGCTGTTTCCTGTTGCTTAAGTACTCCCTTATCCACTGGAGCACCTTCCCTTTTACTCCTGCCTGTTGCTCCAACTTTTTTACCAGCCTTTTATGGAGTACTGTGTCAAAGGCTTTCTGGCAGTCCAGGAAAATGCAGTTGGCCCACCCTTTCCTTTCCTGCCTAATTTTTGTTGCCTGGTCATAAAATTCTATTAAACTTGTGAGGCATAATTTACCATCCCTGAACCCATGTTGGTGGTGCGTTACAAAGTTATTTCCCTCCAGATGCTCTATGAGCCTTTTCCTCACGCTCTTCTCCATCACCTTGTATGGTATACAAGTTAAGGAAACTGGCCTGTAGTTCAGTGCCTCTTGCCTGTCACCCTTCTTGTATATTGGGACCACATTAGCTGTCTTCCAACTTTCTGGTAAGTCTCCTGTTTCCAGTGACCTGTTATACACCAGAGAGAGTGGCACACTTAGTGCTTCTGCACCTTCCTTTAGTATCCATGGTGAGATTCTGTCAGGCCCAACAGCCTTTGTCACATCCAGCTCCAGCAGACACCTTTTGACCTCATCACCGGTGAGGTCAAATTCCTCCAAGGTTGCATGGTTTGCCACCTCCTCATTTAGTGCAGGAGGCTTCTCCTTGTTCTATTGTGAAGACCTCCTGGAATCTCTTGTTGAGTTCTTCACACACCTTGTCATTCTCTGTGTATCTGTTCTCCCCTTTTTGCAGCTTCATCACTTGTTCCTTCACTGCAGTTTTCCTCCTAATGTGGCTGTGGAGCAACTGTGGTTGGGTCTTGGCTTTACTCGCGATGTCATTTTCAAACTGTCTCTCTGCTTCCCTCTTCACTCTGAGGTACTCATTTCTGGTCCTCTGGTATCTCTCCCTGCTCTCTGGTGTTCTGTTATTTCTGTAGTTTCTCCATGTTCTTTTACTCAGTTGCTTCGCTACCTTGCATTCCTGGTTGAACCATGGGTTATAAACCTGTCTGCAGCTTCCTGGCACTTCTGGGTGACAAAATCCATCATGACCTGCACATTCTTGTTTCTAAGTTCTGTTTCCCAAGGTATTCCCCTGAGGAAGTTCCTCATCTCGTCATATTTTCCTCTTCGGTAATTCAGTCTTTTTCCCTCCGATCCCATCCTTGGATTGGTTATCCTATCCAAGTGTTTACAGCCCTAACAGAAACCCACACAAAAAACTACCATGATGGTGAAATATGGATCTCAGAGTACAATCTTTTCAGATGTGATAGGAAACACCGGCTTCAGGGTGGGGTCAGCCTCTACATCAAAGGCACACTCATCTGTACTGAGCTGCTAAACACCTCAAATGATATGGTGGAAGTGCTGATAATCAAAATAGAGATTCTAAATGTAGTTATTGTCCTTGTATATAAGTCACTGGAGGCAAACCCTCAGCAGTTTAAAGACCAACTAATATAAATAAATAAATAAATAAATAAATAAATAAATAAATGTTTATTTAGGTAAGGTACATACATACAAGAAATTTTTACAAAGATTGGTTGACTTATAGGTAGAGCTAGTACATACAATGCCTAAAGCCACTATTACGCAAAGCGTTTCGGGCATGAAAAACTTAAATGACAAGCTTAATACTAATTGAGCATAAAGAGTAGAATGAAAACAAGAAATGAAAACATAGATGAAAAAGCAGCACAAATACAATTATGTCGACAAACAGCGCTCTTTAAAAAAAACAGACATTGGTTGACAATAGAAGGGTAAGGTAGGTTACAGGGAATTTATTAGGTATAGCTTCGTTTTTATCTTAAACTGGTTGAGAGAGGTACAGTCTTTAACATGGTTGGGAAGGTCATTCCACATTCTGGGCCCCTTGATTTGTAGAGCATTTCTAGTTTGATTAAGTCGTACTCTAGGAATATCAAAACTGTATTTATTTCTGGTGTAGTGCTCATGGGTTCTGTTACAACCTTCTATGAAGCTTTTGAGGTCAGGATTGGCATTACAGTTTAGCGTTTTATATATGTATAATACACATGAGAGAATGTGCAGTGACTTAATGTCTAACATATTCAGAGATTTGAGTAGGGGTACCGAGTGATGTCTGGGGCCAGAGTTGGATATTGTTGGATCATTGTCGTGTGATGTTATTTCTATCATCGTAACATCGTGTGATGTTATTTCTGTGTGCAGGTTTGGGACCAACCCCTCTAATATTTTCCACGTGTAAATTATTATGTATCTCTTCCGCCTGCGCTCAAGGGAGTACAGATTTAGGATCTTTAGTCGGTCCCAATAGTTTAGATGTTTTACTGAGTGGATTCTAGCAGTAAAGGATCTCTGCACGCTCTCCAGGTCAGCAATTTCTCCAGCTTTGAAAGGGGCTGTCATTGTGCAGCAGTACTCCACTCTAGAGAGCACAAGCGTTTTGAAAAGTGTCATCATCGGTATAGCATCTCTAGTGTGAAAGGTTGATTGTTTGTTGCCGCCGAAGGCGGCTAGTTTATTGTGCACCCCATACTCATCCTGTGAGCGGTAGCGCAAAAGCATTACAGAGGGCACAAAAGGTCTTTATCAGACCTCATCTTAGATATTTACATAAACAATTCTATCCTTCTATCCTTCACATCTCATAGTTACAATGTCAGCTATTTACAGAGAAAGTGCTATTACAAGAGCTACATATTTACAGTAAGTCATCTGTTAAATAAAGGAGTGTCTGTACTATGGGGCCTAGTATTATCTGGATGTAGGGGCAATAGTAAGCATTACGAGTTATCAAAATGGGAGATCTAAAAGGCCCGGCCCCCAAATAAAACTATAAGCAGTGCTGAATACTTGGCTACACACAAGGTCAGACTAGAGGTTGATTAAAGATCTCCAACACAGGAAGAACTGATACTCTCTTACTTCACTTACTTATTTATTAACCCCTTAACAACCCCCCATATACACTCACACCAATAACAATAATAATAATTACTTTACCACACTATCTTTATTTAACAAGTCACTTGAACTCCAAACCTTTCCAGACATTCTAAAAAAAGCAAGAGTAACCCCTGTCCACAAATGTGGTGATCTCACAGATGTTAACAACTACAGACCTATATCAATCCTGCCTAACTTGTCAAAAATATTCGAAAAACTAATCTACAAGCAGCTTTACTCTTTTCTAGCCAAACACAATATACTTAGCTCTTGTCAATATGGCTTCAGACCCAAAAATAGCACTAACGATGCACTTATTAGTATGATTAACTTAATTCACGCAGCTCTTGATTAAAAGGAGTTTCCTGTTGGGTTATTTGTGGACCTGCGTAAGGCTTTAGACACTGTCAACCACCAAAACCTTCTTCTTAAATTACATCATTATGGAGTCAGAGGACACTCCCTGCAATACCTCAAATCTTATCTTACTGACAGGCTCCAGTATGTTTCTGTGAATAATACAATTTCTCCCACCCTACCCATCAACATTGGTGTTCCTCAGGGCAGCATACTTGGCCCTCTCCTCTTTCTCATCTACATTAATGACCTTCCAAATGCCTCCCAACACCTCAAACCAATTCTATTTGCTGACGACACAACCTTCATTTACTCCAATCCTGACCCCCCTTGCTCTAAATGCCACAGTAAATACTGAGCTAGAGAAAGTCCATCTTTGGCTAACTGCCAACAAACTCACCCTTAACATTGACAAAACGTTTTATATTCTGTTTGGCAATAAATCCTCTAATCAGATAAATCTCAAAATAAACAATACCCAAATTTGTAACAAATTAGATGGCAAATTCCTTGGCGTTCGCATCGACCACAAGCTGAATTTCCAGGGACACATTCTAAATATATCAAAAAAAGTTTCAAAAACTGTTGGCATTCTTTCTAAGATCAGATATTATGTACCCCGCCCTGCCCTGGTTACTCTCTATTACTCCCTCATCTATCCATACCTCAACTATGGTATTTGTGCTTGGGGTTCTACTACCCAAAATCATTTACGTCCTCTAATTACCCAACACAAAGCTGCTATTAGGACAATATCCAACTCTGGCCCCTGACATCACTCGGTACCCTTACTCAAATCTCTGAATATGTTAGATATTAAGTCACTGCACATTCTCTCTTGTGTATTATACATATATAATACGCTGAACTGTAATGCCAATCCTGACCTCAAAAGCTTCACTGAAGGTTGTAACAGAACCCATCAGCACCACACCAGAAATAAATACAGTTTTGATATTCTTAGAGTACGACTTAATCAAACTAGAAATGCTCTACAAATCAAGGGACCCAGAATGTGGAATGACCTTCCCAACCATGTTAAAGACTGTACCTCTCTCAACCAGTTTAAGATAAAAACTAAACACTACCTAATAAATTCCCTGTAACCTACCTCACTCCTCTATTGTCAACCCATGTCTGTTATTTTTTTTAATCAACACTGTTTGTCAACCTATTGTATTTGTGCTGCTTTTTCAGTCATGTTCCCCCTTTTTTTTATCTTTATTTGTATTTGTTCTCAACACTTTTTATTCTTTCTGCTCAATTAGTATTAAGTTCTAGATATTAATGTTTTTCTTGCCCGAAACGCATTGCGTAATAGTGGCTTTAGGCATTGTATGTACTAGCTCTATCTATATATCAATCCATTAATGTAACATCACTTGTATGTATGTACCTTACCTGAATAAACATATTTATTTATTTATTTTATCTTACGTTAAAAGCCTTGGTCCACCTAGACAGGATACAAGGTTTACACTGTGAACAAGCTAGGGTAAAGTACTACTGGATAAGCACTGAAGCTGGATGCAGCTTAGGGTAGTGAGACCACGTGATACCCTAATACAAAAACACAACACTTAGGGGTACCCAAAACACTGGCAAATACTACCCCCAGGTCTCACCAATCGTTACTACCAGAGTAGGCACACTTAAAGCACACCGTACTTAACTTAATGGTACAGGAACTTAAGGTAAGGGAAATAAGTAAGAGAAGAAGGGAAAAGAGGAGCCACAGAGTAGGTCTCGACACCACGAACGCCAGCCAGAGAAGACCGCTCCCAGCGACCAGCTCAGGCCTCCCGCATTGTGGTGGTGCCGGGAGGAGCCTAATTGATCGTGCAGCTAAACACATTAAAAATCTTCCCCTATGCAACATATTGTTACTTCCCTCGTTCTCAGGGTAGTTAATCTTATAACAATGTTATACTTAATCCACAACAAGCTCAAGAGTTTGAATGCTTGTGAGCAACAAGATTCGTCCTACGTTTGGCAGGGAAGATACGAACAGAGACACATCGACTTGCGTCTTGCTAATCTAACGTAGCCTATTTAGTTCAATTTTGACCTCTGGTTTCCACTTGAGGAACCCAGGGTCGTAACACTCCTCCCCCCTTCAGAGAAAAAAAATATGTGACTACTAGAATAGTAGTCATATTTTTTTTGTAAGAGTATGCAGAGAATAAAAAGGAAAATCTATGCCATAAAAGAAAAATCAATCAAAACAACAATTTCTCTGCAAGAAAAGTACAAAGGAATTCTCTGAAAGAAAAAAAAACATACACAAAAAAAAATAGGGAAGTAAATAAATTGGACAGGGAATATTTAATGTCACAGGAGAACCTAAAAAAAAAAATAACTAAAGCATGACAGTTGGTAAATGGCTTCCTGTGGCTCAGATGAATGTTATTCAGGTAACCGGGACAGAGCGTCGACTATCACGTTGAGCCGGCCCGGTCGGTGGGTAATGGAAAGATTGAAGTCCTGTAGGTACAATGCCCACCTGAGGATGCGTTTATTCTTCCCCTTCATCTGATTCATAAAGACTAGTGGGTTATGGTCCGTGTACACTTCCACTATATTACCTGTGAGGTAAACTTCGAACTTTTTACATGTTAACACTAGCGCCAACGCCTCTTTTTCTACCACTGAATAATTGTGTTGCGCCTTGTCAAATTTCACAGAGTAATAATATACTGGGTGTTCCACCTGATCATCCCCAGTTTGCAACAACACTGCACCAGCATGCGAGTCAGACGCGTCAACATGAATTTTAAACGGTCGATCGAACCTTGGACTAGCAAGCACTGGGGCGGACGCTAAGATCAATTTCAATTTTTTAAGTGCCTCTGCACAGTCTGATGACCACTTAAATTTAACGGCCTTCTGCAACAAGTCTGTAAGAGGAGTGGCCACACTGGAAAAGTTCTGACAAAAGCGTCAATAGTACGCACACATACCGATAAATCATTGAATGTCGTTTTTAGACTGAAGCACGGGATACTCCAGAATGGCACTGATTTTATCTTGCCGAGGTAACACTTTTCCTTGGCCCACTTCATAACCGAGGTACGTCACTGTGCCTTGGCCAAAATGACACTTTTTTGCATTTAAGGTAAGATTTGCCTTTTTCAAGATTGCGAACAACTGGCATAACCTAGCTATGTGGTCAGCCCAATTACTGTCAAAGAGCACGATATCATCTAAATACGCCCGACAATTTGGCACATTAGCGAGCAAAGAGTTCAAGAGTCTCTGGAGCATGGCAGGGGCATTACGCAAGCCGAACGGTAACACCTGATACTCAAAAACACCCTCGGGTGTCACAAACGCAGTTAGTTGTTTAGCACGTTCAGTGAACGGGATTTGATAACATCCCCTCGAGAGGTCGAATTTCGAGACGTACTTGGCGTTTCCCAGCTCGTCGATGCAGTCCTCGAGGAGGGGCAGCGGATAGGCATCCACAATGGTCACCTTGTTGAGCTGCCGATAGTCGGTGCATAATCGCCAGGAGCCGTCTGGTTTGGGGACCAAAAGGCAGGGCGAGCACCAAGAGCCCTGGCTCGGCCGGATGAGGCCGTGCTGGAGCAAGAAGTCGACCTCCTTCCGTACGATGACCTTCTTTTCTGGACTCATCCGATAGGGTTGAAGGCAAATGGGGGTGTAGTCCGTCAACTTGACATCATGGCAAATAGCATCAGTCTGGGTCGGGACCTCCCCGAACAGACTGGAGAATTCATCAACCAACGACTGTACCTCTTCACGTTGGGCCATCTGCAAATGGGACAGTCCCTCCTCCACAGCATTCACAGAACTAGAATTATTGAGAATGAGATTAGTTGGGTCCCCAGAACAATCATCCCCTCCCTCACTGGAAATGGAAACATTGGTTAGTGCAATGGGCCTGGGGCCCTGGAAATTCTTCAGCCGATTTACATGTACGAGCATTACCTGGTTACGCTTGTCAGAGTGCCTCAATTTGTACGTGAGGTCCCCAGTCTTTTCTGTCACAATGTAGGGGCCTTCGTACTTGTGGGACATAGTGTTCCCTAGTCGAGGCTTTAATAACAGGACAGGGTCGCCAGGCTGAAATACCCGCCACTTAGCCTTAGCATCGTTACGTTCTTTCATCTTTTCTTGGGCCTTCCCAAGATACTTTAGTGCCGCCGCCTTGCAGTCCTTGAGTCTCTGGTGGTGTTGCGCAAAGAAAGCCGAACCTTCGGTTAACGTTACATTCCCTAACAGATTCTCCTGTAACATTTGCAAGGGTCCACGAACTTTATGGCCAAAGACTAACTCAAAAGGAGAACAACCCAGTGAACTTTGTAATCCCTCTCTAGCCGCAAACAAAACATACGGTAAATTCTCGTCCCAGAAGGTGTGGGAACTCTCGCACGATGTCTTCAACATCTGCTTCAGAGTTAGATGGAAACGTTCAATTACCCCCTGACTCTGTGGATGGTATGGGCTGGAAACTTTATGAGTTATTCCATGGTCCTTACAAAATTGTTAAAAAATATCAGACTTAAAGTTAGTACCATAGTCAGTTTGCACGACCCGAGGCAGTCCAAAAGTGGAAAAAAATTGCAAAATACGAGCAACAACAGTCTTTGCTCGGATGTTCCTTACAGCAAAAGCCTCTGGGTAACGAGTAGTGATACACATCATCGTGATTAGGTAAATATTACCAGACTTAGTTCTAGGTAATGCACCAACACAGTCCATTACCACATGATAAAATGGTTCCTCTGGCACGACAATAGGCCTTCTAGGAGCTTTAGGTGGAGTCTGGTTTGGTTTCCCAACAAGTTGACAAGCAATACATGCATTACAAAATTTTGCCACATCGCTTTTCAGCTTGGGCCAGAAAAAATACCTTAAAATTTTGTAATATGTAATATTAATACTTTGATGTCCCCCCCATAGGATCATCATGAGCAGCTGCCAAAACTCTTTCTCTATAGCAGGTCGGCAACATAACCTGGTGGACTACCTCCCACTCATTTGACAAGGGAGCACTCTGTGGTCTCCATTTTCTCATCAAAATCTGATCATTATAGTAGTACCCAGTTACTGCGTCTACAATTTCCTTCCATAGAGACGGCTGTCTCATGACAATCTGCAAGAGTGGGGTCAGCTTTCTGTAACTCACTCAAGGAGGCATCTAGGCCTTGGTCAGATGCCATTGGCCGAGGCTCAACAGTGTTCTCCTCCACTTCCCCACTACTCTCAGTAGGTGGCGGTGGCAGGCTCTCCATAATGTCCTCGGCCATGTCATCGAGTCGGGCCATGAATGTGTCCACGAGGTTCACTTGGTTTTCACCACTCGGAAAGTTCCTCGTGTCCTCGGGATTTACCACCTTGGCAAGCACAGGGCTGCCCTTACAGTTAAGTCCCATAGACCTGGTCACTGCGCACGCAGGGTACACAACATCTAATACTAGATAACAGACTGAACAAAAACCATCTAATTATCGCAGGGGACTTTAATATTGACCTCTGCGAGCCTGAACACCCTACTGCTGTTAGCTTCCTCAACTGTATGAATTCCTGCTTCCTCATACCCTTAATCACTAGACCAACTAGAATCACTGATAGTACTGCTACGACTCTAGATCACATCTGGACCAACATAACAGATGTTTATTCAGATTTCAGATTCAGATGTTTATTCAGGTAAGGTATATACATACAAGTGATGTTACATTAATGGATTGATATATAGATAGAGCTAGTACATACAATGCCTAAAGCCACTATTACGCAATGCGTTTCGGGCATAACCTCTCCGCTTACTTCAGGTATAATCACCGATAGCACTACTGACCATTACCCCACATTTCTCTTAACTAACATTAGCAAATCACCTCTAGAGACAAGGGAGTTAAGCTTTAGGCTGCACAATGAAACTGCTATAAACAATTTTATAACTGCTGCTGATAATGTCAACTGGGAGTCCGAGTTAGGTAACATAGGGGACATCAACCTAGCAGTGCAATCTTTTCTACAAACAACTCTTAGCCTTTATAACACCCACTGTCCTATGCTTACAAAACAAGTCACAAGCAAAAGGCTTAACAATCCTTGGCTTACAAATGGAATACTTAAATCCATTAACAAAAAACACGACCTTGAGAAGAAGTATAGGCTAGGAACAGTCTCCAAAGAATTCTCAAAGAATTACTCGTTATTGCTATCTAAAATAATTAGACGAGCCAAAACTAAATACTATGAAGATAAATTTACCCAAATAAAGAGCAACATTAAAAAACTTGGAGCACAATTTCACAATATTGGGATCAAAGAAGATTTTAAATAACAAACCAACACTCCTTTCCAATAACGTTGGTCAGCTTTCAGCCTCTGATTCTGCTATTGAGTTCAATAGGTTCTTCTCTTCCATTGGGTCATCCCTTGCAAATGATATTCCATCTTCCTGTACTGATGTTAAGGACTATCTTACAGGTAACTATCCACAGTCTCTGTACCTAAAGCCTACTAGTTCCACTGATGTCAATGAGATAATCCTTTCCCTTAAAACCAAGTCTAGTGCCCTCGAGGAGATACCAACTTTAATTTACAAAAAAGCCTCCAGATCTTTAGCCCCTGCTATTGCATTGCTCTTCAACAAGTCACTTGAACTCCAAACCTTTCCAGACATTCTAAAAAAGCAAGAGTAACCCCTGTCCACAAATGTGGTGATCTCACAGATGTTAACAACTACAGACCTATATCAATCCTGCCTAACTTGTCAAAAATATTCGAAAAACTAATCTACAAGCAGCTTTACTCTTTTCTAGCCAAACACAATATACTTAGCTCTTGTCAATATGGCTTCAGACCCCAAAAAAGCACTAACGATGCACTTATTAGTATGATTAACTTAATTCACGCAGCTCTTAATTAAAAGGAGTTTCCTGTTGGGTTATTTGTGGACCTGCGTAAGGCTTTAGACACTGTCAACCACCAAAACCTTCTTCTTAAATTACATCATTATGGAGTCAGAGGACACTCCCTGCAATACCTCAAATCTTATCTTACTGACAGGCTCCAGTATGTTTCTGTGAATAATACAATTTCTCCCACCCTACCCATCAACATTGGTGTTCCTCAGGGCAGCATACTTGGCCCTCTCCTCTTTCTCATCTACATTAATGACCTTCCAAATGCCTCCCAACACCTCAAACCAATTCTATTTGCTGACGACACAACCTTTATTTACTCCAGTCCTAACCCCCTTGCTCTAAATGCCACAGTAAATACTGAGCTAGAGAAAGTCCATCTGTGGCTAACTGCCAACAAACTCACCCTTAACATTGACAAAACGTTTTATATTCTGTTTGGCAATAAATCCTCTAATCAGATAAATCTCAAAATAAACAATACCCAAATTTGTAACAAATTAGATGGCAAATTCCTTGGCGTTCTCATCGACCACAAGCTGAATTTCCAGGGACACATTCTAAATATATCAAAAAAGTTTCAAAAACTGTTGGCATTCTTTCTAAGATCAGATATTATGTACCCCGCCCTGCCCTGGTTACTCTCTATTACTCCCTCATCTATCCATACCTCAACTATGGTATTTGTGCTTGGGGTTCTACTACCCAAAATCACTTACGTCCTCTAATTACCCAACACAAAGCTGCTATTAGGACAATATCCAACTCTGGCCCCAGACATCACTCGGTACCCTTACTCAAATCTCTGAATATGTTAGATATTAAGTCACTGCACATTCTGTCTTGTGTATTATACATATATAAAATGCTGAACTGCAATGCCAATCCTGACCTCAAAAGCTTCATTGAAGGTTGTAACAGAACCCATGAGCACCACACCAGAAATAAATACAGTTTTGATATTCCTAGAGTACGACTTAATCAAACTAGAAATGCTCTACAAATCAAGGGACCCAGAATGTGGAATGACCTTCCCAACCATGTTAAAGACTGTACCTCTCTCAACCAGTTTAAGATAAAAACTAAACACTTCCTAATAAATTCCCTGTAACCTACCTCACTCCTCTATTGTCAACCCATGTCTGTTATTTTTTTTAATCAACACTGTTTGTCAACCTATTGTATTTGTGCTGCTTTTTCAGTCATGTTCCCCCCTTTTTTTTATCTTTATTTGTATTTGTTCTCAACACTTTTTATTCTTTATGCTCAATTAGTATTAAGTTCTAGATATTAATGTTTTTCTTGCCCGAAACGCATTGCGTAATAGTGGCTTTAGGCATTGTATGTACTAGCTCTACCTATATATCAATCCATTAATGTAACATCACTTGTATGTATGTACCTTACCTGAATAAACATATTTATTTATATTTATTTATTAACATTATCCTCTGCGGCGGGTGGATCCAGGCAAACCTTAAGGGTAGGCAACATAATAGGCCGTCTGGAGTCCCCTACCTTATCCCCTGCTAAGTCATTACCAACTATTACATCAACATTAGGGAAAGGTAGGTATGAAGTGACTCCGACTGTACAAACACCCTTGTGGAAATCAGATTCCAGGGTAACCTTACGGAGGGGTACTGCTCGAGTATCTCTAGTGACACCCTCGACCAGTACCACCTCTCCAGTGTCGAGAGTGTTGGCACCTTGCAAAGCACTCTCTAAAATTAAAGTCTGGATGGCACCGGTGTCTCGGAAGATCACCACGTCCTTCCAGGAAGAACCCTCAGACAAAGGTAGTCTCCCTTTCGATAAGAATGGGGTAAGCAAGTCCAACCACTGTGGGTTGGAGGTCTTACTCCTGTAACGGTTCTATTGTTACGTAAAGTATGGTGACAAATAAACACAGACACTAAGATACTATATATATATTTGGTCGAATATACAGAAGTACACCGGTGATACTTTGGTGTGAGTTGAGCGCACTGAGCGTCGGTACAGTATCTCGCAAGTGTCTGCTCTAGACCACACTTGAAAGTAGACTCTAGTTAATGTTTGCTATCCTGCTGCTTATATGCCCGGGCAACTCCTCACCGTATTGCCCGGGCAACGCCTCACCTCATTCATCTCCAAAGGTTGACAGGAATATTAACAATGCATTTGGAGCGAGTATATTATTGGATAATCTACTCGTTACAGAACTCCCCCTCCCAGGGGATGAAAGGAAAAATACTTGATCAAGGAACTTAGCTGGTCTGTGAATTGTACGCCCTGCTCGCGTTACATAACCATCAAAGTTAACTTCCTCCTCTTCGCTGATGTCATCTAACTGGGGTCGTAGGGTGGGAGGTCGCACAGGATCGTCCGTCGTCGTAGGATCAGGTTGTGGTGCGGCTGGTAACTGGGGTCGAAAAGTGAACTGCGTAGTCGGCGGATGTGTCTCTGGATTTAGCAGTGTCGCAGACGTTGAGACGAAGCCTGGAGCAGAGCAGAGAGCTGAGTGAGGCCGGAGTCGTGGAGCTCTATGTGGGAGAGCGTGGCGGCTCGATTGAGATTTGTGAGTGTCTAAACTCGGGGAGCGAGAGCGTGGCGGCTCGATGCGGTCGTAGTCTGCTGTCTGCTCTGTGTCGAAGCTGTAACGTCTTGGGTTGATTAGGACTGTACACGCCGAGTACTACATTGTTGACTGTGGAAATTGTAGTCTGGTACCAAAAGATGTAGGCAGTGTGTGGACAAGCTCGGTGTAGCAGGAGAGAAGAATGTGCATAATTGTTGCGTCCTTGGGTCGCTGGTGGAGCATTTAGATCCGGGGCGGATGGGCTCGGGCACCAGGACATTAGGAGGTAATGTAGGCACGTAGTTAGGACAACGAGGTAATCACTGCTAGAGCTGAATTGTCCTGGAGGCGACGAAGAGTCGGAAACGCAAGCTGTAAGTCCTGTACTGCGCAAAGTGCTTGAGTCGGCAGAGTATCAGAATGCAGTGAACGTGTAGATGAATCTGACGAAAGAGCAGCTTTCGTGGGCGCCCCTGTAGAACAAGCAGTGCCCTGGCAGCGACGGAGAGTCGGCAGGACAGGCTGTAGATCCCACATTATGTAGTTACTGATGAAGCTGCCAGATGAGTGAGTAGTGATCGTGGAGCAGCAAGCCGTAGTAGATGAAAATGCAGAGACGATCGCGATGAAAATCATAGCTATGGCAAGGGTGTTGGCAACGTTCCATGACAGGTGGCTGCGGTCCTACAGCAAGCAGCAGCAGTGGAGGTCCAGTGAGAGTCCATGTTGTAGTCCATCGTGGCTGGGTATCGTCGAAACTCTCTGGGGTCACCAATGTAACGGTTCTATTGTTACGTAAAGTATGGTGACAAATAAACACAGACACTAAGATACTATATATATATTTGGTCGATTATACAGAAGTACACCGGTGATACTTTGGTGTGAGTTGAGCGCACTGAGCGTCGGTACAGTATCTCGCAAGTGTCTGCTCTAGACCACACTTGAAAGTAGACTCTGGTTAATGTTTGCTATCCTGCTGCTTATATGCCCGGGCAACTCCTCACCGTATTGCCCGGGCAACGCCTCACCTCATTCATCTCCAAAGGTTGACAGGAATATTAACAATGCATTTGGAGCGAGTATATTATTGGATAATCTACTCGCTACACTCCCTAACCCTTCCAAAGGCCTCAAGCCCTGTGTCACAACTAGAGCATTGGGTCTTTTTTCTGGGTACAGTTGCCAACAACGGCTAATAGTGTGGTTTGGACGTTTACAGTGACCACAGATACGTCGGGGAGAAGAGACATTACTAACAGAATTACCCTTTGGTTCACCCTTAGGTGCTGTGGGACTAGACACTTTAACAGGGTTAGTTATGTCTGAAACAGAAGGTGTAGTAGGAAAAGGGTTAGAATGAGCTGGTCTGGACTGGCTGTGGGTATAAGTTTTGCTACTCTGTGGGGTATAATTATTTTTATTGGGCCTTTTGCCCGCCAACTGGTAGTTTTCTGCCATCTTGGCCAAATCCCCTATTTTAGAATTTACCTCTACCGTTCCTCTAATATACTGTGCTACAATATCTGGCATACTATCTATAAACTGTTCTATTAACATAATATTCTTAAGTGCCTCGTATGTTTCGGCTTTAGCCGAGCGAATCCATTTATCAAACAATCTAATTTGATCATTAGCAAATTCAGTGAGCGGTTGGTTGTGAGTAGGCCTAAGGTTGCGATAAGCTTGGCGGTGAGCTTCAGGAGTAATTTCATATGCCCGCAAAATTCGTTCCCTGACTTTATCATATTCAAAACACTCTTCATCAGGCATATTTATAAAAATATCTTGGGCCTTACCCCTAAGTCTTCCCTGTAGGATTTTCACCCACTCTTCCTTTGGCCAGGTCATGGACATGGCCAATCTCTGAAAATGGTTGAAAAACCTTTCAGGGTCTGACTCTGAAAATTCAGGCAAGTTATGCTTTTTCTCATAATGCCTGGGGTTTGAATCTCCGGCAGGTGGAGATCCAGTGGCATTCGCTCTAATTCTAGCCTCCTCGGTTTTGAGTCTTTGCTCCTCTAATTTTGTTCTTGCTAACTCTAGAGCTAACTCTCTGTCCCTATGAGTTGCACTTTCCGCTTGGCTAGGCTGGCATAAAGGTGTATCACTTGCCAATAGTTCTTGATCAATACAATGTTGTAATATTTCATTCACCAAAGTCCACTTTTTATCCGCGTCATTTAATTCTAGGCCAAATTCCTTGCCTAACAATACTATATTAGACTTGGTAAGTTTCTTTATCTCTATTACTGAAGGATCCTTTGCCAGTTCCTGCATTTCAGATGCCATCACTAATTAATTTAGTTCCTAGCCAAAGAAAAAATTAAAAAAATAAAAATTGGAAAAACAAAAATTTGCACAGCCCCTAACACAAGGCCACACTTACCTCAATCGTGAAGAGATCCAGCTAGGATGTCCAGTCAGTAAAAATGAATCCTTTGCTAGATGAGCTGGACCCTAGGCTAACACAACCGTTCTGCGGAAAACAAGAATTTTTAGTTTTGGCACTCAAAAATTTATTTTTTCAATTTACTGTTCCTCCCGGTCAGGTCAACCACTTGTTAAATACTGGGAGAGTCTGTACTATGGGGGATCTATTATAACATGGGTGTAGGGGCAGTAGGTAGCATTCAGAGTTATCAAATATGGGAGAACTAAAAGGCCCGGCCCCCAAAATAAACTATCCACAGTAATAATTTATTTATTTATTTATTTATTTATTTATATATATACAAGAAGGTACATTGGGTTTGTGAGAATACATTGGATAGTACAGTATTTACATTCTTGTAAAGCCACTAGTACGCACAGCGTTTTCGGGCAGGTCCTTAATCTAGCAGATAATTTTAAGTAGGTAATTTCAATCAGAATTGATAAATGATAAAGATACATTACAAGAGAAAAATGAGATGAGAGAGAAAAGTAGGTATATTAAAGCACATTGTTATATTAAAGCTCTGATTAATTACATTGACAGCTTGATTAGTAATTTAAACAAGATTAATAGACACCATACAGCAGATTGACAGCACATATTTTATTTTATTATTTTATTTTATTTTATTTATGCATATACAAGAATGTACATAAGGAATGTGAGGATACAAATATGGTAATTACAGTCTTGTAAAGCCACTAGCACGCGCAGCGTTTCGGGCAGGTCCTTAATCTAAGAAAATTTTAAGGAGGTAAATACTTGCAAAATTATAGACAAAAAATGATAACAGATTACATGAAATGAAAAAAAAGATGAGAGAAAATTGTAGGTACAGTATATTAAAGCACATAGGTAGCTAAGATTGATTGCAATGACAGCTTGAATGGTAGTTGACAAAAAAATTGGTAGGCATAATACAGCAGAAACAATATAAGATTGGTTGCAATGACAGCTTGAATGGTAGTTGACAAAAATTGGTAGTCACAATACAGCATATGGCTAGCACATAAAAGAAGACAGCAATGAACACAATGATAAGGTTGTTTGAAATTACATAAAAATTAGGAGATTGGGTAACACTAGGTACAGAGCAAATTTAAAGCTCAGTGTAGGAAACTAAGAAGATGAAGTTAGGTACTTTTTGGTTTTGCTTTTAAATAAGGCAAAAGTTTTACAGTTTTTCAATTCACTAGGGAGTGAGTTCCATAAACTAGGTCCCTTAATTTGCATAGAGTGTTTACACAGATTAAGTTTGACCCTGGGGATATCAAAGAGATATTTATTTCTGGTGTGGTGATAATGGGTCCTATTACATCTGTCCAGGGAGAGTTTCAGAGCATGGTTTGCATTTAAGAACAGGGTTTTGTAAATGTAGTTGACACAAGAGAATGTGTGGAGGGAGTTAATATTTAGCAAGTTTAGGGATTTAAACAAGGGAGCTGAGTGTTGTCTGAAAGCTGAGTTAGTTATCATTCTGATAGCAGATTTTTGCTGTGTGATGATGGGCTTAAGGTGGTTTGCAGTGGTAGACCCCCATGCACAGATACCATAATTAAGATAGGGGTAAATTAGTGCATAATATAGTGAGAGGAGAGCAGAGTTAGGAACATAATATCTGATTTTGGAGAGTATACCAACTGTCTTAGAGACTTTCTTAGTTATGTGTTGAATGTGGGTGCTGAAGTTGAGTCTCTTGTCTAGGAATAGGCCAAGAAACTTGCCATCATCTTTATTACTGATGTTAATGTTGTCTATCTGTAGCTGAATTGCATTTGATGATTTTATATGATAACATATAAGACAGCAATGATCACAATGGTAAACATGTTCAGATTGGGTACATAAAGATTGGGAGACTGGGTAGCAAAAGATACAGATAAACAAGATTTATAAACACCATACAACAGATTGGCAGCACATATAAGAAAACAGCAATGATCACAATGGTAAAGATGTTCAAATTGGGAACATAAAGGTTGGGAGATTGGGTAGCAATAGATTCAGTGCAATTTTAAGGCAAAAAGTGAAAAACTATGAAGATGAAATTAGGTACTTTTTAGTATTGATTTTGAATGATGTAAAAGTTGGACAGCTTTTCAATTCAGTAGGGAGTGAGTTCCATAAACTGGGTCCCTTTATTTGCATAGAGTGTTTACACAGATTAAGTTTGACTCTGGGGATATCAAAGAGATATTTATTTCTGGTGTGGTGATAATGGGTCCTATTACATCTGTCCAAGAAGAGTTTCAGACAAGGATTTGCATTTAAGAACAGGGTTTTGTAAATGTAGTTGACACAAGAGAATTTGTGGAGTGAGATTATGTTTAGCATGTTTAGGGAGTTAAACAAGGGGGCTGTGTGTTGTCTGAAAGCAGAATTTGATATTATTCTGATAGCAGATTTTTGCTGGGTGATGATGGACTTGAGGTGGTTTGCAGTGGTTGAACCCCATGCACAGATACCATAGTTGAGATAATAACTTGCTACTAGACCAGGTCAGACTAGAAGTTGATCCTAGTACTCCCACACAGGAAGAAGGGATACTCCGTTACTACTTACTTATTTATTAACCCCTTAACAACCCCCATATACACTCACACCAATAACAATAATAATAATTACTTTACCACACTATCTTACGTTAAAAGCCTTGGTCCACCTAGACAGGATACAAGGTTTACACTGTGAACAAGCTAGGGTAAAGTACTACTGGATAAGCACTGAAGCTGGATGCAGCTTACGGTAGTGAGATCACGTGGTACCCTAATACAAAACACAACACTTAGGGGTACCCAAAACACTGGCAAATACTACCCCCAGGTCTCACCAATCGTTACTACCAGAGTAGGCACACTTAAAACACACCGTACTTAACTTAATGGTACAGGAATTTAAGGTAAGGGAAATAAGTAAGAGAAGAAGGGAAAAGAGGAGCCACAGAGTAGGTCTCGACACCACGAACGCCAGCCAGAGAAGACCGCTCCCAGCGACCAGCTCAGGCCTCCCGCATTGTGGTGGTGCCGGGAGGAGCCTAATTGATCGTGCAGCTAAACACATTAAAAATCTTCCCCTATGCAACATATTGTTACTTCCCTCGTTCTCAGGGTAGTTAATCTTATAACAATGTTATACTTAATCCACAACAAGCTCAAGAGTTTGAATGCTTGTGAGCAACAAGATTCGTCCTACGTTTGGCAGGGAAGATACAAATAGAGACACATCGACTTGCGTCTTGCTAATCTAACGTAGCTTATTTAGTTCAATTTTGACCTCTGGTTTCCACTTGAGGAACACAGGGTCGTAACATCATCATACATTAATGGTAGGTCTTATCGCTAAAACATAATAGTTTGACCAATGGGGATATTACAGAGTCATAGGGGAGCTTCTGTTTATTATTAGTCCTCCCAATACACTACTTGTTTCTGAATCTCATATGTCGTTCATCTACTGGAAGCGAAATGTGTGTACAGTGCAAGGATTTCAGGTAATTTATCCATGGTAATAAGATAGGTTGCCATATCATACAGAGTGAGCTTAGATTTATCTCTAAAAGGCTCAATTTTACAACAATCCAAGATATAGTGTTCGAGTGTGTGTCCCTCTCTATGTCCACACACTTTACACTTTACTTCATCTAGATCCCTATACAAGCCGAACTGCCAGAGATACTTGTAGCCAAGTCTTATACGAGCTGTGACAACATCTGTTAGTCTACTGACTTTGTTACTTGCCCCATACACATGTTTTACTTAACACATTTCATTGTGATGAACAATAGACCTGCTAGTTCCAGTTTGCACTGTTCTACTTTCTTTAAATCCATCCAGGAGTTCTCGTCTGATGACACTTTTAAGGGACCTATTTGATAACTCAAGATTCCGTTCAATACTGTCTTTATTTACTGCAGCCTTAGCAAGGGCGTCAACTTTGTCATGTTCCTGCATGCCAATGTGTGAAGGAATCCACAACATTTTTATATTTATCTTGTTATCCAACCTGTCATTTTTCTTGCAGTTGTGACGGCTACTTTATTGTGTTCTTTAAAGGTAAGGTCTTCCGAAATGAATACACCCAGATCCTTTACATTGCCTTTTCGTTCTATGTTATGATTTGCCTGAGTTTTGTACGTGGTTTTCGTTTTTATATTTTCATTTTTTCCATAGCGCATGAGCTGGAACTTATCTTCGTTAAACACCATATTATTTTCTGTAGCCCATAGAAAGACCTGATCTACATCTGACTGGAGGTTTGCCGTGTTCTCTATGTTGCCTACCCTCATGAAGATCCTAGTGTCATTTGCAAAGGATGATACAGTGCTATAGGTTGTGTTCTTGTCTATGTCCGATATGAGGATGAGAAAAAGTACTGGAGCAAGCACAGTACCCTGGGGGACTGAGCTCTTCACGGTTGATGGGCTGGATTTTATTTTGTTGACTATTACACATTGGGTTCTGTTGGTCAGGAAATTGTAGAGCCATCTGCCTATTTTTCCGGTAATTCCTTTTGAACGCATTTTATGTGCAATAACGCCATGGTCACATTTATCAAAAGCTTTTGTGAAATCTGTGTAAATTACATCAGCGTTTTGTTTGTCTTCCATAGCATCTAATGCCATATCACAGTGGTCCAGCAACTGCGACAGGCAAGAGCGCCCTGTTCTGAAACCATGTTGTCCGGGGTTATGGAGATGCTGTGATTCCATGTATTTTGTGATCTTACTTCTTAGCACTCTCTCAAAATTTTTTATAATGTGCGATGTTAGTGCTATCGGTCTGTAATTTTTTGCCTCTGCCTTATTTCCTCCTTTATGAAGTGGTGCTATCTCTGTTGTTTTTAGTATATCAGGAATAACGCCAGTATCTAGGCTTTGTCTCTACATAATGTGGAGGGCCTGCGATAGTGGTTTTTTACAGTTCTTGATGAATATGGAGTTCCAAGAATCCGGGCCTGGTGCAGAGTGCATAGGCATACTGTTTATGGCTTCTTCAAAATCTAGTGGGGATAGGGTGACGTCTGATATATGATTTGATGTTGGTATCATATCCATGAAAAATTCATTTGGGTTATCAATCTTCAGTGCGTTTAATGGCTCACTGAAAACAGAGTTGTACTGCTTCCTCAGTAGCTCGCTCATTTCTTTGTTGTCATCGGTGAAAGTTCCATCTCCCTTTCGCAGGGGCCCGACACTAGATGTGGGTTTTGATCTTGATTTTGCATAGGAGAAAAAATATTTCGGATTTCTCTCTATTTCACTGATAGCCTTTTGCTCTCTTTGCCTCTCCTGGGTTTTGTATGATTCTTGTAGCTTGCGTTCAATTGTTTCTATTTCTCTACCTAACCTTCTTCGCCGTTCTTGAGATAGGGTGCGACTCTCAAGTTGTCCGCGATTCGTTTTCTTCGCCTATATAGGGAACGACGTTCCCGTTCCAATCTGCATCTCTTCCTCTTTTTTCTTAGGGGTATGCGGTTTGAATATATTTCTAGTGCTACTGAGCTTATTTTTTCCAGGCACAGGTTCAGGTTTGCATTTTCTAGCTGTTCTTCCCAGTTTATTTCTGTGAAGTCCTGGTTTATTTGCTCCCAGTTTATCTGTTTATTATTGAAGTTGAATTTGCTGAAATCTCCTCCACCGGGAATCTGGACTGGTTTTGAAGGTCTACTCCCCCATGGTTGTCATAACTTCAATTAAGTTGTGATCTGAGTAACAGGTATTTGTAATCATTATGTTCCTGATCAATTCATCATTATTAGTGAAAATGAGGTCCAGCGTGTTCTCCTTCCTAGTTGGTTCTACTATTTGTTGGTTTAAGGCAAACCTGTCGCACATCCGTAGCAGGTCATTTGCATGTGCCTGTTCATTTAGGCTACTTCCTGGTATTCTTTCTGATATTACTGTATTAGCCAGGTGCTTCCATTTCAGGTGCCGTAGGTTGAAGTCCCCAAGCAGGATGATGTTCGGAGCTGGATTTGTGAGGTTTTCCAAGCAGTGTTCTATTTTCATTAGTTGGTCTTTAAACTGCTGAGGGTTTGCCTCCGGTGACTTATATACAAGGACAATAACTACATTTAAACACATTGAGGTGTTTAGCAGCTCAGTACAGATGAGTGTGTCTTTGATGTAGAGGCTGACCCCACCCTGAAGCCGGTGTTTCCTATCACATCTGAAAAGATTGTACTCTGAGATCCATATTTCACCATCATGGTAGTCCTTTGTGTGGGTTTCTGTTAGGGCTGCAAACACTGCATTTGCCTCAAGAAGGAGACCATCAATAAAGTGAACTTTGTTGGGTTTGCGTGTTTTTATACCCTGGATGTTGGCAAATATAAATGATGTTATCGTGTTAGTGGAAATGCTGTATGCCTTACTTGGTGTTAATATCTGAGGCTCTGGTAAGGAGGCCACTGTGTTTGCGTCCAGGGTGTGTTGTTTTGGAAGTGATTCGTCCAGTTTTGGTAGTAGGACGGGTGTTGTGTGGTGTAGTACCTGTGTGCTTGTTGATAATTTGTATTCCAGTCTTGTGGGTATCTCCCTTCCCCTCTGTAATCCTGTAGTGGTTCCATCTGACTGTTCCTCTCTCTTATATTTTCTACTCTGTTTCTGCCTTCCTCTAAAAAATTTCCAGTAGTGTCATATTGATCTTCCCGTCTATAACGCTGTGTACCTCTCACGTGGAATTCCGGACACTGAAGATTGTAGCATTTTTTGTCCCTAATTGAAAATTGACATAATTTAGGGTGGAAGTATCTACACCCTGTTCCAAAACGGCATGTACCCCTCGCCAACATGTTCCTGCATTTTCGAGGATGCAGAAAATGGCATTTTGCTCCTAATTTTCCATATTTGCATATTCCTTTAGCGTAGAATTTGCAAATATGTTCCGGTTTTGTGTTTTTCAAGGTATTTATATCTGTGTCTGTTCTGTCTACCTCTTTATTGGAGCCATCTCCGTCTTTCGTCCCAATTCCTTCATTTATGCACTCTGTCTCACTGTTGCTCTCATCGTTTATATTACCTGACTCTGCAATATTGCTGTTATTTTGTACCACAATACCCTCTTCCTCCACACTACAGCTGCCGTTCTCTAAACTATCTGTTCCTGAGTTTTGGTCGTTATCCAATGTTGTCTTTTCCCAGTCCGCATATATCACTGGTAGCTTGTCTGTAAATGATAATCTCTGTGATTCGGGAATGTTTTTCATCAGATTAGTTATGTTCTCTAACATTAATCTGTCATCTTTGCAAGCCCAGTAAATTCCTTGCCTTTTTGTGCATCCTGGAGATACTTCTGTACAGCCCAGGTGAAATCTTATGTTACAGATGCAACACGTTACTCCTACATTACGTTTTCCCAGTACTCCCGAACACTCGCCACACCTCTCCATTGTCTTTAGTGGATGCTGGGTGTTGAGAGCTAAAGTTTATCGAAATACAGAGTTAGGAGGAGGATCATGGATGGTAGAGAAGAGGTCATGAGTGTGTCGTGGTCGTCTGAGAGTGTGTAGGAGAAAATCTATGTGTTGTTCATGATAAGTGAGTAGTCTATCAATTTGTCTGTCTGATAGAGTTTTCCAGTAGACATTTAGGGCAGGAATGTTCGTACTTTCATGGAGACTTTGACTGGTAATAAACTCTTGCAATCGGGTGTTGAGTACCCATCTTAGTGCTTTATTCTGTATTCTTTGAAGCTTTAGTTTGTTAGTAGGTGCAGATAGAGAAAGAGCTAGTGGAGCATACGTTAGGAGAGGTCTAATAAGTGCTTTGAAAATGTGCATTTTTGTGTCAGGTTTTGCAAATCTAAGTCTGTATAGTTTTTCCATGGCTAGAAGGGCTATTGCATGTTTCTGTGTAATGTGTGTGTGAAAGAGTAGTTGTCGATCAAATGTGAGTCCAAGGACTGTGGAGGAGGGAGACACAGAGATATAAGTAGGATTTGGAGTGTATGAATAGAGTTTAAGAGGAATAGGGCGAATGGTTCTTTTACAGAAAAAGTAGGTGATTTTGGATTTGCTGGAGTTGGTTTTTATGCGCCATTTGTACTCCCATTCAGTGACAACATCAAGTTCTGTTTGTGCTCTGTTTGTTAGTGTATCAATGGTGTTGCTGGTGACAAGGTGAGAGACATCATCGGCGTAGCATATGGTTAATGAAGTGTGATGAACAGGGTCAGGAATGTCGTTGATGTATAGGATGTAGAGTGTTGGGGCAAGAACAGAACCTTGGGGAACACCGGCATGTAAGTTGAAGTAGTCAGAGTGTTGTCGGAGGAACTTAATTCTCATTGTCCTATTGTCTAAGTAGTTAGAAAGAAGTTTGGTGGTGATAAGAGGAAGATTAAAGTTGTTGCATAGTTTGAATTTTAGGCCGTCATGCCAAACAGTGTCAAAGGCCTTCTCAACGTCCTTAGTGATGAGTGCAGTCTTAAGTCTTTGGTGCTGATTGATACTAAGGTAGTTGATCATGATGTTTAAGGCGTCGTGAGTGGACCGGTGAGGCCGAAATCCAAACTGTTTGTTAGTGAGTAAGTCATTGTCTTCTAGGTGGGTTCTAAGTCTCTGGTTGATCAGCCTTTCAAAGACTTTGCCAAGTGTCTCTAGAAGGCTGATGGGTCTGTAGTGCTTTGGGTCAGTGTGGGGTTTCCCAGGTTTTGGAATAAGAACGGCTGTGGCAGACTTAAAGTTGAGAGGGAAGTATCCAGAGGCAAGGGAGGCGTTGAATAGGTTAGTGATAGCAGTAATGATAGAAGCAGGGAGTTGTCTAAGAAGGATATGTCCAATGCCAGACGCACCAGGGGCTCTACGACGAGTGCCCATGAGAGCTGTCTTGACATCAGCTAGAGTTAGGGGAGTCTGTAGTTCAGTGTTTGAATTGAGATTGTCAAGGTGGATGAGGTCGTCTGGTGTGGTTGCGTGTCTATTTTGGTGTATCCAGTCTTCGACTGTTTCAATGTTGGGGCGGGCAAATGGTTCAGGAGGATGTGGGTGAAAGATTTGTTCTCAGTGGTGTTTAAAAATGTTGAGTACTACATCAGGATCCGTGATTTTGTTGTTATTATGAAGAAGGTATTTAAACGGTGTGTGAGTTGATCCTTGTAAGCGTTTGATTTGTTTCCATAATTCTAGAGGAGTCACTTTTCTGTGTTGTTCTGTTTGTTCTATGAGGTGTTTCCAATGTTTTGTGTGATCTTCATCTAGGCTGTTAAGGATATGGTTTTTTAATGCTGTTAGGTCCCATAGTATTTGTCCATGACGATGAATGTTTTGTAAGAATCTAGTGTGACAGCAAGCTAAGAGGCGTTTTGAGCGAATGTAGGGGGTTAAAATGAAATGTGGTTTGTGTGTTGTTTTAGGAATGGCGATATTTGCTGCATGAATGATGGTGTCTTGTATGTTGCGTGCTTGTGTGTCGATGTCAGTGTGATGTTTGTCATTGTATTCATAAGTGAGATCGGTGTCATCAATGTGTTGTTTGAACATGTCCCAGTTTGCCCTAAAGTATAAGAATTGAGGAGTGCTGGGGATGAGAATAGGATTTGTGAAGACTGTGAGAATTAAGGGAATATGATCAGAGCCCGTAATGGGCCCTGGTGAAATGAAGTGTTGCAAGTTGCTGCCATGTCTGTTAGTGAATATGAGATCAGGTCTGCCAGAACCTGCATGTGTGAAACAAGTGGGGAAGTCAGGGCCAAGAAAGAATAGATGTTTTTGGGTGTGTATTTGGTAAAGCTGTCTGCCATGCAGACAATTGTGGTATTGTGGTGGAATGTAGGATGTTGTGCATTGAGGTCTGCAAGCAGAAAAACAGGTAAGTGAGTGTGGTTGAAAAGAGTTGTGAAATCTTGCATGGGAATGCCGGTGTTAGGACGGGTGTAGGTTGTGCAGATGATGAGAGAACCCATTTGTGTGTGAACTTTGATGGCTAGGAAATGTTTGTGAAGCCAGTGAGTGTGTAAGAGTTCGTGTTTGTATGAAGAACGGATGAGTATTGCAACTCCTTCATATGCTTCATCTGGTGACTGGTAAGAGGAGTAGCCATAATGTTTGATTTTATATGAGTTCGTAATGTATGTGCTATTTAATAATAGCACATCAGGTCTCTCGATCTCAATAAAATCTGACACCATGTGTCTAATGGAGAAATATGCCCGCACGTTAAATTGGATGATCTTTATGAATTTTTGGTTTTTGATGGGGTGCTGGTGGGGTTTTGTGCATGTACAGGAGCATGAGGGTTGCGTGATTCAATGAGTTGGGCAGTTATTGAGGAGGGTGCATCTTGGAGGAGGGTGGTAGGAATTGTAGGAAATTTACAGCGGGAGGTGGGAGTAAGACAACGGGTTGCTGAGCAGGCTCGGGACGAGACGTGATGAGTTACAGAAGAAATGACTGAAGTTGTTGGGGGATGGAGGGAGGCAGAAGGCTTGCTGACAGGGACCGGGTGAGAGGTATCAGAGGTTGTAGTGTTTGAAGTCAGATTGGAAGTGGAGGGGACAATGTTGGGAGAAGAGGTTGAAAGTGCCTTTGACAGGCTCCAGTATGTTTCTGTGAATAATACAATTTCTCCCACCCTACCCATCAACATTGGTGTTCCTCAGGGCAGCATACTTGGCCCTCTCCTCTTTCTCATCTACATTAATGACCTTCCAAATGCCTCCCAACACCTCAAACCAATTCTATTTGCTGACGACACAACCTTCATTTACTCCAGTCCTGACCCCCTTGCTCTAAGTGCCACAGTAAATACTGAGCTAGAGAAAGTCCATCTTTGGCTAACTGCCAACAAACTCACCCTTAACATTGACAAAACGTTTTATATTCTGTTTGGCAATAAATCCTCTAATCATATAAATCTCAAAATAAACAATACCCAAATTTGTAACAAATTAGATGGCAAATTCCTTGGCGTTCTCATCGACCACAAGCTGAATTTCCAGGGACACATTCTAAATATATCAAAAAAAGTTTCAAAAACTGTTGGCATTCTTTCTAAGATCAGATATTATGTACCCCGCCCTGCCCTGGTGACTCTCTATTACTCCCTCATCTATCCATACCTCAACTATGGTATTTGTGCTTGGGGTTCTACTACCCAAAATCATTTACGTCCTCTAATTACTCAACACAAAGCTGCTATTAGGACAATATCCAACTCTAGCCCCAGACATCACTCGGTACCCCTACTCAAATCTCTGAATATGTTAGATATTAAGTCATTGCACATTCTCTCATGTGTATTATACATATATAAAACGCTGAACTGTAATACCAATCCTGACCTCAAAAGATTCATTGAAGGTTGTAACAGAACCCATGAGCACCACACCAGAAATAAATACAGTTTTGATATTCCTAGAGTACGACTTAATCATACCAGAAATGCTCTTCAAATCAAGGGGCCCAGAATGTGGAATGACCTTCCCAACCATGTTAAAGACTGTACCTCTCTCAACCAGTTTAAGTTAAAAACGAAGCACTACCTAATAAATTCCCTGTAACCTACCTTACCCCTCTGTTGTCAACCCATGTCTGTTTTTTGTTTTTTTTTCTCAAAACAACGCTGTTTGAATGTAATTTTCTGTATTAATTTGTAATTGTATTTGTGCTGCTTTTTCAACCATGTTCCCCCCTCTTTTACCTCTATTTTTATTTGTTCTCAACACATTTTATTCTTTTTACCCATTAGTTTTAAGCTTTAGTCATTAATGTTTTTCCTGCCCGAAACGCTTTGCGTAATAGTGGCTTTAGGCATTGTATGTACTAGCTCTATCTATAAAGCCAACAAACTTTGTAAAATCTCTTTATGTATGTACCTTACCTAAATAAAAATTATTATTATTATTATTATATATAAAACGCTAAACTGTAATTTATCAGATCTCGGTTACTAACTTTAAACCAGCAGAAACCTCTAAGAAGCAAGAAGAGATGTTACAAAAGTTAGAGAACCATTTTAACTCCCTACAACAGCAACACACTGCAACCCAAGACGAATCAGACCAACTTAAGCTCCTTGATTCTGTCATAATCTCATCACATGATTTTCCCCATGAAACTGACAGAGAAGACTGTACTGCCATCGTGATCCAGGAATTGCGTACTAAGTTGAATTATTCAATCGAAGCAAGTGACATTAAGTCAGCTTATAGAGTGGGTACCAAATCATCTGGTACAAACAACAGAAAGATAAGGGTGAAGTTAGATAGCTGCTCCCGCAAGTCAGACCTTATCACTGCTGCAGTCGCTAGGAAATCCAATGTTTATGAGAACGAATGTCTTACCAGATTCAGACAAAATATCTTATTTAAACTACGTGGAATTTGCAAAAGATCCACTGCTATTAAACATTGTTTTGTGCGCGATGGTAAAATAATAGCTAGGAAGACTGACTCTGGAAAAACTTATGTCATAACCACTGAAGCACACCTCACTTCTTTCCTGGATGACTGTGGGATATCAGCTGAATAACCAGAACATAATTTGTAGTCTCACATACAACCAAAGTGTACTTAAGCTCTGCCTTTCCTTTCCAAAGGTGTTTATTTTTATTTTTATTTAATTTTTTTATTTTTTTTTTGTTTGTCATCTTTGCCTGTTTTATACTCTTAATTATTTGTTCTTAGTTAATCCCCTTGTCACTAAACCTAGGGCTTTTTATTACCCTGTTAATTAACCATTACTAAGCTAATTATCTTCAAGATCATTTTTTTTATGATTATTATTTTTCTTATTATTTTTTATTTTACATTTATATTGTCAGTCTCTACTGATTTTTTGTTTTTTATTTTATGTAACTTCTGTGTCCTCCCTGGCTATCTATTGGATCTTTATTTTACTTCTAAATTGTTACTATTTTATTGTATTTGCTTTTATTCTTGTGTTTTGCTTTATCGTGTATCTTGTATCGTGATCCCTCTGCATCTCTATGCACACTGATATTGATCCTGATCAAAATCTTCTGTCTCATATCTACACCAACCAGCACATTGATCATAATTATTGCAAGTATTTCACAGCACACCAGGCTAAAAACAAACTCCAAAATAGCACCTATCTATCAGTTTATAACCAAAATGTTAGATCACTTGGTAAACATTTTGACGATTTAAATGCACTACTCACAGCACTAGGTACTAACCTATCGTTCATTATTTTAACAGAAACTTGGCTAAATAAAGACTATACCCAACTCTACAACTTAGCTGGTTATAAAGCCATTCATAACTGTAGGCCTAATAAAAAAGGTGGTGGCACAGCTATATATTACCGAGATACATTTATCTGCAACAGTGTTATTAGTGACAGAGATGACTACTGTGAATATACTTTTGCTCAGTTTACAATTAAATCCCTTAAATCCTCTTTGACTATTGGAGCATTCTATAGATTTCCCAATACTAACATAGCTTCTTTCTCAGACAACCTAAGGAATCTTATTATAAACAACAATCTCAACAAAAACCTCATCATTCTGGGAGGAGACTTTAATATTGACCTGGGTCAACAAAATTGCTCTCAAGTTGACTATTTCCTTAACAGCATGAACTCCTGTATGCTAATCCCCACAATCACCAAACCTACCCGAGTCACTCAAACATCAGCCACTTCCTTGGACCACATATGGACAAACATAACAGCTCCCCTTGTATCTGGTATAATCTACGACAGAACAACTGAGCACTATCCTACCTTTCTCATAGCGAACATGGACATAACATCACCAAAAAGCAAGAAACTTTCATTTAGGCTACACAGTGAATCAGCTTTAGACAATCTTACAGAGGCACTTCACAATATTAACTGGGATTCTGAATTCAATAATACCTATGATATAAATTCATTAGCTAACCTCTTCCTCTCCAAAACTCTAAGCCTCTACAACCTTCATTGTCCCCTTCTTACCAAGCAAGTAACTGACAAAAGATTAAACAATCCATGGCTCACAAGTGGCATTCTCAACTCAATCAACAAGAAACATGAATATGAGAAGAAAGTTAGGATTGGCCTAGTTTCAAAGGAAGTAGCTAAAAGGTACTCATCAATGCTTACCAGTATCATAAGAAAGGCAAAACTTGCATATTATGTGAATAGATTCAATGAAGCAAAAGGCAACATGAAAAGCACTTGGAAAACTATCTCTAGTATCCTAGGAACTAAACAACACTCACATAACCAAATAAAACTCTACAAGGATGGGGATATACCGTCAACTGATTTAGAAATGGCAAATGAATTTAATAGTTTCTTTTCATCGGTTGGTGCTAATCTTGCCAGTAAAATCCCACAGACTCAAACACATATTAACACATATCTCTCAGGCAGCTATCCAAACTCTCTTCTCCTTTCACCAATCAGCCCGGCAGATGTTGTGTCCATCATATACTCTCTAAAAACCAAGGCAGGGAACACCAGTGAAATTCCGTCCATTGTGTACAAGAGAGCCTCCCATGCCCTTGCCCCACCCATAGCACTACTGTTCAACAAATCTATAGAGTATCACACCTTCCCTGATATCCTCAAAAAAGCAAGAGTAACGCCAGTCCATAAAGGAGGCAATCCGGCGGACATAAACTATTATAGACCAATATCAAATCTACCCATTCTATCAAAAATATTTGAAAAAATTATTTACAAACAGCTCTATTCCTACCTCGTAAAATTCGACATACTCAGCCCCTGCCAGTTTGGCTTCCGGTCCCAAAAGAGCACCAACGATGCAATCATTAGTCTCCTTGACGTTATCTACTCAGCCCTTGACAAAAATGAGTTTCCGATTGGACTCTTCATTGACCTAAGAAAAGCCTTTGATACTGTTAATCACAACTACCTCTTACTTAAACTCCAGCATTATGGAATCCGAGGCCTTGCCCTTGACTACATCCGATCCTATCTTAGTGACAGACACCAATATGTAACCATCAATGATACAACTTCTTCCACTCTACCAATTACCGTTGGAGTGCCACAGGGCAGCATCTTAGGACCTCTTCTATTTCTTATATATATAAACGATCTGCCTAATGTCTCTAATATTCTCAAACCTATATTGTTTGCTGACGATACTACCCTTATCTATTCAAACCTCAACCCACATACACTAAATAATGTTGTGAATAATGAATTAAAAAAAGTCCACTTATGGATGTCAACGAACAAACTAACATTAAACATCGAAAAGACTTACTACATCTTATTTGGAAGCAAATCATCAAATGCAATTCAGCTACAGATAGACAACATTAACATCAGTAATAAAAATGATGGCAAGTTTCTTGGCCTATTCCTAGACAAGAGACTCCTCTTCAGCACCCACATTCATCACATAACTAAGAAAGTCTCTAAGACAGTTGGTATACTCTCCAAAATCATATACAAGAGTTGTTACATTCATGTACAGCCACTAGTACGCGTAGCGTTTCGGGCAGGTCCCTGGAATACGATCCCCTGCCGCGAAGAATCGTTTTTTCATCCAAGTACACATTTTACTGTTGCGTTAAACAGAGGCTACAGTTAAGGAATTGCGCCCAGTAAATCCTCCCCGGCCAGGATACGAACCCATGACATAGCGCTCGCGGAACGCCAGGCGAGTGTCTTACCACTACACCACGGAGACTGCAAAATCAGATATTATGTTCCTAACTCTGCTCTCCTCTCACTATATTATGCACTAATCTACCCCTATCTTAATTATGGTATCTGTGCATGGGGGTCTACCACTGCAAACCACCTTAAGCCCATCATCACACAGCAAAAATCTGCTATCAGAATAATAACTAACTCTGCTTTCAGACAACACTCAGCTCCCTTATTTAAATCCCTAAACTTGCTAAATATTAACTCCCTCCACACATTCTCTTGTGACAACTACATTTACAAAACCCTGTTCTTAAATGCAAACCATGCTCTGAAACTCTCCCTGGACAGATGTAATAGGACCCATTATCACCACATCAGAAATAAATATCTCTTTGATATCCCCAGGGTCAAACTTAATCTGTGTAAACACTTTATGCAAATTAAGGGACCTAGTCTATGGAACTCACTCCCTAGTGAATTGAAAAACTGTAAAACTTTTGCCTTATTTAAAAGCAAAACCAAAAAGTACCTAACTTCATCTTCTTAGTTTCCTACACTGAGCTTTAAATTTGCTCTGTACCTAGTGTTACCCAATCTCCTAATTTTTATGTAATATCAAACAACCTTATCATTGTATTCATTGCTGTCTTCTTTTATGTGCTAGCCATATGCTGTATTGTGACTACCAATTTTGTCAACTACCATTCAAGCTGTCATTGCAATCAATCTTATATTGTTTCTGCAGTATTGTGCCTACTAATTTTTGTCAACTACCATTCAAGCTGTCATTGCAATCAATCTTAGCTACCTATGTGCTTTAATATACTATACCTACAATTTTCTCTCATCTTCTTTTTTTTCATTTCATGTAACTGTTATCATTTTTTTCTATAAATTTTGCAAGTATTTACCTCCTTAAAATTTTCTTAGATTAAGGACCTGCCCGAAACGCTGCGCGTGCTAGTGGCTTTACAAGACTGTAATTACCATATTTGTATCCTCACATTCCTTATGTACATTCTTGTATATGCATAAATAAATAAATAAATAAATAAAGATAAAAACGAAGCACTACCTAATAAATTCCCTGTAACCTACCTTACCCCTCTATTGTCAACCAATGTCTGTTTTTTTTAAAGAGCGCTGTTTGTCGACAGAATTGTATTTGTGCTGCTTTTTCAGCTATGCTTTCATTTCATGTTTTCATTTTACTCTTTATGCTCAATTAGTATTAAGCTTTAGTCATTTAAGTTTTTCATGCCCGAAACGCTTTGCGTAATAGTGGCTTTAGGCATTGTATATACTAGCCCTATCTATAAGTCCATCAATCTTTGTAAAAATTTCTTGTATGTATGTACCTTACCTAAATAAACATTTATTTATTTATTTTATTTATTTATAATGCCAATCCTGACCTCAAAAGCTTCATAGAAGGTTGTAACAGAACCCATGAGCACCACACCAGAAATAAATACAGTTTTGATATTCCGACTTAATCAAACTAGAAATGCTCTACAAATCAAGGGACCCAGATTATGGAATGACCTTCCCAACCATGTTAAAGACTGTACCTCTCTCAACCAGTTTAAGATTAAAACGAAGCTATACCTAATAAATTCCCTGTAACCTACCTTACCCCTCTATTGTCAACCCATGTCTGTTTTTTTTTGTTTTTTTAAAGAGCGCTGTTTGTCGACAGAATTGTATTTGTGCTGCTTTTTCAGCTATGTTTTCTTTCCATGTTTTCGTTTTACTCTTTATGCTCAATTAGTATTAAGCTTTAGTCATTTAAGTTTTTTATGCCCGAAATGCTTTGCGTAATAGTGGCTTTAGGCATTGTATGTACTAGCCCTAACTATAAATCCACCACTCTTTGTAAAATCTCTTTTATGTATGTACCTTACCTAAATAAACATTTTTATTTTTTTATTTTTTTGGATGCTTCAGTTTGGGATAGTCCAGGATGTGCTGTTTGGTCAGTGACACCGTTTTCTGTAGCAGTCAGGAGTGGGTTGGTAGGACGTTGTGGGGGAACTGTAGTATTTTCCTCAGCTGAAGTCGTGGTGTTTTGTGGAGTGAGGACTGTAGGCGAGAATGGAGCAGAGCGCAATAGTTGAGTAGGAGGAACAGAGATACTAGGAAGGCCGTTATGAGTTAGAAAGATAGGAAGATAGTCAGCAAAGTCACGGCCATCGTCCTTGGCCTTCAAGTAAGCAGCTTGTACACAGGCAGTTACTCGTTCATATGAAAGGTTCTGAAGAGGAGAATAAGGTGGAGGTGGTGGGTGAGGAAAGAGAGGTGGAGAAGACTGAGTTTGTTGTGCAGTATTGTGGAGATGATGTTGCTGGTGTGGTGAAGCATTAAGGACACTGGCATAGGACATGGAGGAGGCTGATGCTGTTTGGTGATGAGATAAGTTATGGGAGGTTGAAGAAGAATTAGGGTGTGCTTGAGTGCGAGGTTGGTTATTGCGAAGAAATTTTAGGGTTTGTTTTCTCAAAGGGCAAGATTTGTCAACTGCTGAATGATCTCCTTGGCAATTAATGCATTTTAAAGTATTGGCAGAGCACTGAGTATAAAAATGGCCTTCTGCAGAACATTTAGAACAAATTTATGGGCTTTTACATTTTCGGGTTTCATGACTGTATTTGTAGCATTTAAAACATTGCAGCAAAGGAAGATAGTCAACTGGACTAATGAGATAGGGAGGAGTGCTGGTGTTGAGGATTTTTATCCCATGATGCAAGAGTTTTTGAGCTTCTGTTTGGAGAGGAACACTGGATCTTGAGGTGTTTTGTATTGGGCACTGGGTATATCTCCATTACAGTAATAGCATTCCTGTGTGAGATGTCTTGAGAGAGATTGATAGTGTTAGGTGCTGATAGGACAGAGCTGTCGACATTTCTTACAAGGACGGAGCATTTAGTTTTTTGTTCAATAGTGAGGACAGGAGTCAGTGAAGCTTGTGTGAGTTTAGATAAAGCAGGTTCCCTGAAACAGGCAAAAAGGTCGTCTTCTGAGGCAATGAGAAATTTGATGGTGTTTGTGTTGGCGTGTTTGACATGGTTAGTGGCAGGTGTGCCAGTGGCATTGAAAAAAGGTAGTGATGTAGTCAATTGTGTCTATGGGTGTATTCCCAGTGTAGATCATCCGTAGACAGGGAGCCATTGTGACTCACTATCTACTGACAGTCCCGTGTTTGTGCCAATCACTGCGATTCCATAAGCTCAGTGGGGGTCAGTGTGTAGGCCAGGTCTAAGACCTGATGCTGGCCAGGTCTAAGACCTGGCCTAGGGCCCCCCCCCCAAAAAAAAAAAAACGTGTTCCGGAAGGTTGCAACCCCCAGTTATGGTGGGCTCGCACGATCACGAGATTCCACGAGAAAAAGAATGCACCTATGCCATGACGCAGCTGCAAAAGGTGAACTTCCGTCTTCTCACCTGGGCCTGTTCTGGCTCGAAGTGGGGCTGTTCACCTAAATGCAGTCCGACCTGGACACAAGCACATTGGACAACACACAGAAGATGCCACGAGGAAGATGTCACTGCCTAGGACAAGATGCTGGCTGGAAAGCGCCTGGTTCTCCTCCAATACACTGCTGCTGGCTGGAACTGGTTATGGCTGCACCGAAGTGCTCGTCGAGGCTGGAGAATAACAGCTGCTGTAGGACAGCGAGACGATGCTGGATTGCTTTATGGCTGGCGAGCTGATCGATCCATCCACTCACGCACTCTAAGAGGTATCAGACGTTGGTAGAGTACTCCTCATGCGTTTGCTTAAATATGCGCCCCCCCCCACTGCGCGCGCAGCTCTCACAGAGCGCTGCGTAAATGTTTTTCTCCTTCCCAGAATTCCCCCGCTTATTTCAAATAAGCAGTGGCCATTTCTGATCGGGGAGAAAAAACAAGCCAGGATGGGGGGACCTTAATTTATTAAATAATGTTTACAGAGCAACTGCTGTACCACAATATAAATGATGTATAACATGACTGAGTAGAATGCCAGTACTGCAAAGATACAACTAAAGAAATAAGTCGTAGCACATTATTAACAGAGCCTAGTGCCACTTAGCCAAAGCAATGTTACTAAAGAAATAAGTCGTAGCACATTATTAACAGAGCCTATAGTGCCAGTTAGCCAAAGCAATGTTGCAGTATATGTATGTATATATGTATATGTACGTATATGTGTGTGTGTGTATATGTATGTGTATAAAGTATATGTGGAAGCTGATCAGAATTCCATTTCACCTTTGTAAATGCACGTTAATGACACTATGTAAAAGATACATTGAACACTTTATGTAGGGCATACGTAAATATGTGTATTTATGTATTTACGTATGTAGCTTAGCCTAACATTTTAAAAGCACTACAATCACTTTCTGTGGTTGATTGTTCAATAAATCCCTGAACTATATGTTTAACAAATCTCTAACCCTATCCATGGAGTTAGTTAGTTAGTTTAGTTCTTATATTATGCACCCCATACCCATCTTGTGGGCGGTAGTAGAAAGGGTTACAGAGTCCATGGCGGACAGAAGAAAATGTATATATGCGCCGGTACATCAGCAGCTGTGCCCGGCCCGAAGGCAGCTGGGCCATTAGCTGCTGGATCAGCGGCAAGGATCACATCAGCCGGCACAACAGCGGCAAATCAAATGAGTAGCGAAATTATAATAACCAGTATGGATAATTGAATATGAGGATAATAATAAACAGGGAAGGTGAATAGACATAACCAGAAATAATGACTGAATAATAATTGAGACCTCGTTTGTGTGTACCCGTCAACATTGTGTAACTGGCACTAGGCTCTGACAGCACTGTGCCATGCCACAATCTCCCTAGTTGCAACCAATGCAGCACTGGCGCACTGCTCAGTTAGTTTATACGGCATCGAGTAATGTGGTACATTCAGTGTTCCTTATCCCAAAATAATAAGCTCCGGGGGAGAACGAATATAATAAAGAATACTAATAAAGAATAATAACACTAAAGGATAACAATACCTTGAGGTGCTTCCGGGGCTTAGCGTCCCCGCGGCCCGGTCGTCGACCAGGCCTCCTGGTTGCCGGACTGATCAACCAGGCTGTTGGACGCGGCTGCTCGCAGCCTGACGTACGAGTCACAGCCTGGTTGATCAGGTATCCTTTGGAGATGCTTATCCAGTTCTCTCTTGAACACTATGAGGGGTCGGCCAGTTATGCCCCTTAAGTGTAGTGGAAGCGTGATGAACAGTCTCGGGCCTCTGATGTTGATAGAGTTCTCTCTCAGAGTACCTGTTGCGCCTCTGTTTTTCAACGGGGGTATTCTGCACATCCTGCCATGTCTTCTGGTCTCATGTGATGTTATTTCTGTGTGCAGGTTTGGGACCAGCCCCTCTAATATTTTCCACGTGTAAATTATTATGTACCTCTCCCGCCTGCGCTCAAGGGAGTACAATTTTAGGCTCTTTAGTCGGTCCCAATAGTTTAGATGTTTTACTGAGTGGATTCTAGCAGTAAAGGATCTCTGCACGCTCTCCAGTTCAGTAATTTCTCCAGCTTTGAAAGGTGCTGTCATTGTGCAGCAGTACTCCACTCTAGAGAGCACAAGCGTTTTGAAAAGTATCATCATCGGTATAGCATCTCTAGTGTGAAAAGTTCTTGTTATCCAACCTGTCATTTTTCTTGCAGTTGTGACGGCTACTTTATTGTGTTCTTTAAAGGTAAGGTCTTCCGACATGAGTACACCCAGATCCTTTACATTGCCTTTTCGTTCTATGTTATGATTTGCCTAAGTTTTGTACGTGGTTTCCGTTTTTATATTTTCATTTTTTCCATAGCGCATGAGCTGGAACTTATCTTCGTTAAACACCATATTATTTTCTGTAGCCCATAGAAAGACCTGATCTACATCTGACTGGAGGTTCGCCGTGTCCTCTATGTTGCCTACTCTCATGAAGATCCTAGTGTCATCTGCAAAGGATGATACAGTGCTATAGGTTGTGTTCTTGTCTATGTCCGAAATGAGGATGAGAAAATGTACTGGAGCAAGCACAGTACCCTGGGGGACTGAGCTCTTCACGGTTGATGGGCTGGATTTTATTTTGTTGACTATTACACATTGGGTTCTGTTGGTCAGGAAATTGTAGATCCATCTGCCTATTTTTCCGGTAATTCCTTTTGAACGCATTTTATGGAATATACTAAGGAATAATTAACAGGATTCGGCTGAATCGAATCTTCGGGCCTGAAGTAATTCTTGATCTTACTAAAGATAATATAAGCATAAAGAAAGCTGTTCTTTCTTAAAGTAAAGATTTTTATTAACTGGAGGGCCCGCTGCTGGATCTTCGGCTGGGACCTCGTCAGCCGGAACTTCAGCAGCTGGGGACATCAGCTGCTGGATCATCAGCTGGGACCTCGCCAGCCGGAACTTCAACAGCTGCTGAAGTTTGGTTAATAATTATTATAATAAAGATGAAAAAAAAACTTCCCAATTGTTTCTGCCTCCGCCGGGAGTCGAACCCAGGCCCTTAGGGCTACGACCCCCAAGCGCTGTCCATTCAGCTGCGGGGCCCAGCACTAATAATGAAATACCAATAAAGAATAACAAACAAGGAATAATTGATAGGATACATCTGGACCGACTCTTCGGAACTGAAGCAATTCATGTTCTTATTAATTTAAAGTATAATATAGGCATAGAGAAAAGGTATTTGATTCTTAATTAAGATTCATAGTAACTGTAGCCTCAGCTGCTGGGCCAACGGTTGGCGGCTGGGTTAATAATAAATATAATAGAGTAATAATAATAAAGAATAATAACCTTAGAGACAATAATAAAGGGATAATTGATAGTATTGTTCCGAATCGAGTCTTCGGAACCGAAGGAATTCTTGATCTTAATAAAGATAATATAAGCATAAAGAAAAATGGCCACTGCTTCGCAAGCGGGGATCTTTCTAATGGGGGAGAAAGAAACAATTGCGCAGCGCGTCCCGCGGCGTTGCGCGGGCAGTCTGGGGCCATATAAATACTGGGGTAAACAGGGGCTCTGACCGCTGGCATTATTAAACACTTTTAAGGGACCTAATTGATAACTCAAGATTCCGTTCAACACTGTCTTTATCTATTGGAACCTTAGCAAGGGCTTCAGTTTAATCATGTTCCTGCGGTAACAAAGTGAGTGAGAAGAATCTACATTGTGAGAAAGAATCTACCATATTTTGATATTTACTCCCTTATTAAGTATGCTTATATATATATTTGGATTCGGAGACAAGCACGTTATTTCTTGATTGCAAACTTTTTATTGCTAGTAGTGAGGAAAGAGTCATTAATAGTTAAGCTATCTACTTCAATGTTGACAAAAATTTCGAGTGCCAACAGTATTGCTACCAATTCAGCTTGTATTTTGGATGCCCAGTTACTAGCTCTTATATTCATTTGTATTGTGCTTCTATCGGGCTGATGAACAATAACAGCACTCCTTTTAGCCGTATTGAGTGATCCGTCAGTGTATATGGTGTGTATATAGCGCAACATATACAGCACGAGGGTTGTTTGTGATTAGTTTCTTGGTGGGGTTTGAAGGCATCAGGATATCAAGAGGTATTATTTGCCAGGGTGGAAGGAAGTGCTATACTCATTCATCTTTACATACATCGTGCAGTCTCATCATTTTAATGAGTAAGTGCTCACTGAATCCATTTAGACTCCCTAGTTCCATTACAAATGTGTTCTTACATATCAAATGACACAATGATGATTTTGTTATCATGCAAAAGCTATAGTATGCAATTTCTCCTAGAATGTTGCTCCATTTAACCTCTAAATGCTGGTTGCAGTCAAGTCGTATTTCATAGTATCATACCACCTGCTCTTGTTCTGTCATTTCTGAAAGGTGTGTGGTATCCTGACTAGATGGAATTCTACTTCAGTTACATCTTCTCGTCTCCATGCTTCGCTGATCCCAGTTTACAAAGGATGAGGGCGTTGGTGCAGCTGGAGTGGAATATTTTGAGAGTAACTTTGATGTAACTGATAATTGTATTATTTTCAGTTAATTGCCTATTAATAGTCTGCAGAAATAGGTAATTTTCACCATTTGGTCCGGGAGACATCTCCCGTCACGCAGGGTGCAGTCGCGCCTCCACAGATCTCCAGTATCAGCTCTTGATACTGGTAATAGCTCAAAAGGGCACCACTTACGGGCTATTCATGCCCGTGCCACTTCTTAGGTGGCTTAATCTTTATCAATCAATCAATCAATCGGGGCTCTGCCCTCACTTCGCCTGCCCTCGCCGCTGCCCTCGCAACCACCCGACCGTCGCAGTACTCTAAACTGCGCCGCGCTGCGCCTCAACGACATGTGGACCAGTACTCAGTCCTGCATTCATCAGTCTGTCGATACGGCAGGGGGCCCCCTGCCCTACTCATCCTACTCTAAGGTAATGTAAAAATTTTCTGTTAAAGTTTAGTCAGGACTGTCCAGTGTCTGGCGTGTGTTGGTGCCTTCCCCCCCGCGGTCTGTGTGGGCCGCCTTAGTTCCCTAGTGCCTTCTGCACGTTCGCCTGTCTTGAGGTATGCAGGCGCGCCTTTCAGTCTGCGCCAGGCGCTGCCGCAATGCCCCGGGTAGGCGTGTGTTTACGCCGTGTCCCGAGTGAACCGCCCTGGTAGTGTTTCTCCCAGGCGTGCACTAAGGGCACTGGTCAGCTGTGTTCCCTAGGCGTGCGCCTAGGGGCCCCGGTTCGTGCCCCGCTCGGACGTGCGTGCCTGACCGGGCCCTCTGCGAGCGGCCCGGCGTCGCCTTTGGAGGCGCCCCCACGTGGACAGGTTGCTGTGGTCCTATGCCAAGGGCCATGGTGCGTGCCGTGCCCGGACGTGCGTGCACGGCGGGCTCCCTGTGAGCGGCCTGGCGGACTCCAAAGGATACCTGATCAACCAGGCTGTGCCTCATCGTCAGGCTGCGAGGAGCCGCGTCCAACAGCCTGGTTGATCAGTCCGGCTACCAGGAGGCTTGGTCGACGACCGGGCCGCGGGGACGCTAAGCCCTGGAAGCTCCTCAAGGTAGGCCCTTGGCGGGGGCGCCACGTGGTCAGGTTGCAGTGGTCCTATGCTCCTCGGGCCCGACCTTTGGGGCCCATGCCCGGTCGGTGTCGCCCTCGTGCCATGGCGCTCAGAGGAGCGCTTGCCCTGGGTTGTGTCTCGCTTCCTTCCTGTCCCTCTTGGGTGCTAAGCCACGCGGATTAACGGCGTGGCCTTGCCCGGGGCGGGGGTCTGTCTGCTTTCATGTCGTACCCGGGCGTGCTCGCTTGTGGGGGGTCTGCCTCACGCCCACGGGCTGGAGACGCCCACGCCTGGCGGCGGTGTCCCGGTCGGCAGGCCCTCAGGCTTCTTTGCCTAGGGGCTACCTCGACGTCAGGTTGGGCTTAGCCGAGTGCCTCCCCGTCCCCTGCTGTTTTGGCACAGGCTATCCACCGTTCTATGGTCCGTTCTGTTCTATGGTCCCCTGTTCTGTTGGGGGGTGTCTTGGTGAGCCTGGGCACGCTCAGGCGTGTTTTGCGTTCATCAGGTATGCAGGTATGTTTGTATGGTAGGTATGGTAACATACCTGCAGGTATGCTTGTCTCCAGACGTCTCGTCCGGCCGGTTTAGCCCGGCACGTTCGTACCCAGATGTTTTCGCCTGGCCGGTTTAGCCGGCACGTTTGTACCCAGACGTTGTCTGTCCGGTGTAGCCCGGTACATTTGTTCCCAGACGTTTCGTCCGGCTGGTATAGCCGGCACGTTCGTACCCAGACGTTGTCGTCCGTCCGGTGTAGCCCGGTACATTTGTTCCCAGACGTTTCGTCCGGCTGGTATAGCCGGCACGTTCGTACCCAGACGTTGTCTGTCCGGTGTAGCCCGGTACATTTGTTCCCAGACGTTTCGTCCGGCTGGTATAGCCGGCACGTTCGTACCCAGACGTTGTCGTCTGTCCGGTGTAGCCCGGTACATTTGTTCCCAGACGTTTCGTCCGGCTGGTATAGCCGGCACGTTCGTACCCAGACGTTTTCGTCTGGCCGGTGTAGCCTGGTACGTCAATTCCACCACGTTTCGTTCGAACGCTGTGTTACGACCCTGGGTTCTCCAGTGGAAACCAGAGGTCAAAATTGAGCTATTAAACTTCCTGGTAGCACAGTTGGGCATCTAGAATGTCAATTGTTTGTATCTTCCCTGCCAGACGTAAGACTATTATTGTTTCTCAAAGAGCATTTAAAGACTGAGCTGGGGGTTGATTATTAAATAATAACATAGGCACCAACTTTGCTTACTAATACTTTCTAATCATTCATAAAGTAACAATACGTTGCATAGGGGAAGATCTTTAATGTGCTTAGCTGCACGATCAATTAGGCTCCTCCCGGCACCACAACATGAGGGAGGCAGCTGGTGGCTAGCTCGGTCTTCTCTCTGGCTGGTGTGTGCGGATAAGACCTACTCTGTGGCTGTATCCCTACTCTCCTTCCTTCTCCTCTTACTTATTTCCCTTACCTGAAGTTCCTGTACCCTTAAGCTAAGCACGGGGCATCCGTAAGTGTACCTACTCTGGTAGTAACTATTGGTGAGACCTGGGGTTAGTATTTGCCAGTGTTTTGTTTACCCTAAGTGTTGTGTTTTGTATTAGGGTACCACATGGTCTCACTACCCTAAGCTGCATCCAGCTTCAGTGCTTATCCAGTAGTACTTTACCCTAGCTTGTTATTAGTGTAAACCTTGTATCCTGTCTATGTGGACCAAGGCTTTAACGTAAGATAGTGTGGTAAAGTTATTATTATTATTGTTATTGGTGTGAGTGTATATGGGGGGTTGTTAAGGGGTTAATAAATAAGTACATGAATTACAGAGTATCTCTTCTTCCAAGGTGGGAGCGCAGTGATCAACCCTTAGACTAACATATATGGTCTTGTAGCAAGTTATTACTACTGTGGATAGTTTATTTTGGGGGCCGGGCCTTTTAGCTCTCCCATATTTGATACTCTTGTCTTCTAACTACCTATACCCCTTAATAGTACCAGTACCCCATAGAAGCCCCACTCATATCAGTTGTAACAAGTGGTTGGCCAGTCCGGGAGGAACATTATAAGTGTAAAAAATTAGATTCTTGAGTGCCAAAATTAAAATTTTTTATTTCCGCAGAACGGTTGTGTGCTAGCCTAGGGTCCAGCTCATCTAGCAAAGGACATTCTTGCACTGACTGGACACCCAGCTGGATCCCTTCACGATTAAGGTTAGTGTGGCCTTGTGTTAGGGGCCGTGCAAATTTTTGTTTTTTTCCAATTTTTATTTTTTAATTTTTTCTTTGGCTGGGAGCTAAAATTATTAGTGATGTCTTTTGAAATGCAGGAACTGGCAAGGGAGCCTTCAGTGGTAGAGATAAAGAAACTTAAAAAGTCTAATTTAGTATTGTTAGGCCAGGAATTTGGCCTAGAATTAAATGTCGCAGATAAAAAGTGGACTTTGGTGAATGAAATATTGCAACATTGTATTGATGAACAACTATTGGCAAGTGATACACCTTTATGCCAGCCTAGCCAAGCAGAAAGTGCAACTCATAGGGAAAGTGAATTAGCTTTAGAGTTAGCAAAAATAAAATTAGAGGAGCAAAAACTCAAAACCGAGGAGGCTAGAATTAGAGCGAATGCCACTGGAACTCCACCTGCCGGGGATTCAAACCCCAGGCATTATGAGAAAAAGCATAATTTGCCTGAATTTTCCGAGTCTGACCCTGAAAGGTTTTTCAACCATTTTCAGAGAGTGGCCACGTCCATGAACTGGCCAAAGGAAGAGTGGGTGAAAATCCTACAGGGAAGACTTAGGGGTAAAGCACAAGATATTTTTATAAACATGCCTGACGACGAGTGTTTCGAATATGATAAAGTCAGGGAATGTATTTTGCGGGCATATGAAATTACTCCTGAAGCTCACCGCCAAGTTTATCGTAACCTTAGGCCTACTCACAACCAACCGCTCACTGAATTTGTGAATGATCAAGTTCGATTATTTGATAGATGGATTCGCTCGGCGAAAGCCGAAACATACGAGGCTCTCAGGAACTTAATTTTAATGGAGCATTTTATAAATATGATGCCAGAGAATGTTTCACAGTATATTAGAGGAAGGATAGAGTTAAATTCTAAAATAGGGGATTTGGCCAAGTTGGCAGAAAACTACCAATTGGCGGGCAAAAGGCCCAATAAAAATAATTATACCCCACAGAGTAGCAAACCTTATACCCACAGCCAGTCCAGACCAGCTCATTCTAACCCTTTACCTAATGCACCTTCTGTTTCAGACATAACTAACCCTGTTAAAGTGTCTAGCCCAACGGCACCTAAAGGTGAACCGAAGGGTAATTCTGTTAGTAATGTCTCTTCTCCCCGACGTTTTTGTGGTCACTGTAATCGTCCAAACCACACTATTAGCCGTTGTTGGCAACTGCACCCTGAAAAAAGACCCAATGCTCTAGTTGTGACACAGGGCTTGAGGCTTTCAGAAGGGTTAGGGAGTAAGACCTCCAACCCACAGTGGTTGGACTTGCTTACCCCATTCTTATCGAAAGGGAGACTACTTTTGTCTGAGGGTTCTTCCTGGAAGGACGTGGTGATCTTCCGAGACACCGGTGCCATCCAGACTTTAATTTTAGAGAGTGCGTTGCAAGGTGCCAACACTCTCGACACTGGAGAGGTGGTGCTGGTCGAGGGTGTCACTAGTGATACTCGGGCAGTACCCCTCCATAAGGTTACCCTGGAATCTGATTTCCACAAGGGTGTTTGTACAGTCGGAGTCACTTCATACCTACCTTTCCCTAATGTTGATGTAATAGTTGGTAATGATTTAGCAGGGGATAAGGTAGGGGACTCCAGACTGCCTATTATGTTGCCTACCCCTAAGGTTTGCCTGGATCCACCCGCCGCAGAGGATAATGTTGTGTACCCTGCGTGCGCGGTGACCAGGTCTATGGGACTTAAATGTAAGGGCAGCCCTGTGCTTGCCAAGGTGGTAAATCCCGAGGTCACGAGGAGCTTTCCGAGTGGTGAAAACCAAGTGGACCTCGCGGACACATTCATGGCCCGACTCGATGACGTGGCCGAGGACATTGTGGAGAGCCTGCCACCGCCATCTACTGAGAGTAGTGGGGAGGTGGAGAACACTGTTGAGCCTCGGCCAATGGCATCTGACCAAGGCCTAGATGCCTCCTTGAGTGAGTTACAGAAAGCTGACCCCACTCTTGCAGATTGTCATGAAACAGCCGTCTCTATGGAGGAAATTGTAGACGCAGCAACTGGGTACTACTACAATGATCGGATTTTGATGAGAAAATGGAGACCACAGAGTGCTCCCTTGTCAAATGAGTGGGAGGTAGTCCACCAGGTTATGTTGCCGACCTGCTATAGAGAAAGAGTTTTGGCAGCTGCTCATGATGATCCTATGGGGGGACATCAAGGTATTAATATTACGTATCACAAAATTTTAAAGTATTTTTTCTGCCCCAAGCTGAAAAGCGATGTGGCAAAATTTTGTAATGCGTGTATTGTTTGTCAACTGGTTGGGAAACCAAACCAGACTCCACCTAAAGCTCCTCTAAGGCCTATTGTCGTGCCAGAGGAACCATTTTCTCATGTGGTAATGGACTGTGTTGGACCATTACCTAGAACTAAGTCTGGTAATATTTACCTAATCACGATGATGTGTATCACTACTCGTTACCCAGAGGCTTTTGCTGTAAGGAACATCCGAGCAAAAACTGTTGTTGCTCGTATGTTGCAATTTTTTTCCACTTTTGGACTGCCTCGGGTCGTGCAAACTGACAATGGTACTAATTTTAAGTCTGATGTTTTCGAGCAATTTTGTAAGGAACATGGAATAACTCATAAGGTTTCCAGCCCATACCATCCACAGAGTCAGGGGGTAATTGAACGTTTCCATCTAACTCTGAAGCAGATGTTGAAGACATCGTGCGAGAGTTCCCACACCTTCTGGGATGAGAATTTACCGTATGTTTTGTTTGCGGCTAGAGAGGGATTACAAAGTTCACTGGGCTGTTCTCCTTTTGAGTTAGTCTTTGGCCATAAAGTTCGTGGACCCTTGCAAATGTTACAGGAGAATCTGTTAGGGAACGTAACGTTATCCGAAGGTTCGGCTTTCTTTGCGCAACACCACCAGAGACTCAAGGACTGCAAGGCGGCTGCATTAAAGTATCTTGGCAAGGCCCAAGAAAAGATGAAAGAACGTAACGATGCTAAATCTAAGTTACGGGTATTTCAGCCTGGCGACCCTGTCCTGGTATTAAAGCCTCGACTAGGGAACACTATGTCCCACAAGTACGAAGGCCCCTACATTGTGACAGAAAAGACTGGGGACCTCACGTACAAAGTGAGGCACTCTGACAAACGTAACCAGGTAATGCTCATACATGTAAATCGACTGAAGAAGTTCCAGGGCCCCAGGCCCATTGCACTAACCAATGTTTCCATTTCCAGTGAGAGAGGGGATGATTGTTCTGGGGACCCAACTAATCTCATTTTCAATAATTCTAGTTCTGTGAATGCTGTGGAGGAACTGTCCCATTTGCAGATGGCCCAACGTGAAGAGGTGCAGTCGTTGGTTGATGAATTCTCCAGTCTGTTCGGGGAGGTCCCGACCCAGACTGATGCCATTTGCCATGATGTCGAGTTGACGGACTACACTCCCATTCGCCTTCAACCCTATCGGATGAGTCCAGAAAAGAAGGCCATCGTACGGAAGGAGGTCGACTTCTTGCTCCAGCACGGCCTCATCCGGCCGAGCCAGGGCTCTTGGTGCTCGCCCTGCCTTTTGGTCCCCAAACCAGACGGCTCCTGGCGATTATGCACCGACTATCGGCAGCTCAACAAGGTGACCATTGTGGATGCCTATCCGCTGCCCCTCCTCGAGGACTGCATCGACGAGTTGGGAAATGCCAAGTACGTTTCGAAATTCGACCTCTCGAGGGGGTATTATCAAATCCCACTCACTGAACGTGCTAAACAGCTCACCGCGTTCGTGACACCCGAGGGTGTTTTTGAGTATCAAGTGTTACCGTTCGGCTTGCGTAATGCCCCTGCCACGTTCCAGAGACTCATGAACTCTCTACTCGCTAAGGTGCCAAATTGTCGGGCGTATTTAGATGATATCGTGCTGTTTGACAGTAATTGGGCTGACCACATAGCTAGGTTACGCCAGTTGTTTGCCATCTTGAAAAGGGCAAATCTTACCTTAAATGCTAAAAAGTGTCATTTTGGCCAAGGCACAGTGACGTACCTCGGTTATGAAGTGGGCCAAGGAAAAGTGTTACCTCCGCAAGATAAAATCAATGCCATTCTGGAGTATCCAGTACTAAAGTCTAAAAAGGACGTTCAAAGATTTATCGGTATGTGTGCGTACTATCGACGTTTTTGTCAGAACTTTGCCAGTGTTGCCACTCCTCTCACAGACTTGTTGCGGAAAGCCGTTAAATTTAAGTGGTCATCAGGCTGTGCAGAGGCATTTAAAAATTTGAAATTGATCTTAGCTTCCGCCCCAGTGCTTGCTAGTCCAAGGTTCGACCGACCGTTTAAAATTCATGTTGACGCGTCTGACTCGGGTGCTGGTGCAGTGTTGTTGCAAACTGGGGATGATCAGGTGGAACACCCAGTATATTATTACTCTGTGAAATTCGAGAAGGCGCAACGCAATTATTCAGTGGTAGAAAAAGAGGCGTTGGCGCTAGTGTTAACATGTAAAAAGTTCGAAGTTTACCTCACAGGTAATATAGTGGAAGTGTACACGGACCATAACCCACTAGTCTTCCTGACTCAGATGAAGGGTAAGAATAAACGCATCCTCAGGTGGGCATTGTACCTACAGGACTTCAATCTTTCCATTACCCACCTGCCGGGCAGACTCAACGTGATAGCCGACGCTCTGTCCCGGTTGCCTGAATAACATTCATCTGAGCCACAGAAAGCCATTTACCAACCGTCATGCTTTAGTTAATTTTTTTTAGGTTCTCCTGTGACATTAAATATTCCGTGTCCAATTTATTTACTTCCCTGTTCTTTTATTTTTGTTGTGTATGTTTTTTTTCTTTCAGAGAACTCCTTTATATTTTTTTTTTTTTGCAGAGAAATTGCTTTTGATTTATTTTTTGTTTTTGTCATATGTTTTTCTTTTTGTTCTCTGTATACTCTTACAAAAAAATATGACTACTATTCTAGTAGTCACATTTTTTTTTCTCTGAAGGGGGGAGGAGTGTTACGACCCTGGGTTCTCCAGTGGAAACCAGAGGTCAAAATTGAGCTATTAAACTTTCTGGTAGTACAGTTGGGCATCTAGAATGTCAATTGTTTGTATCTTCCCTGCCAGACGTAAGACTATTATTGTTTCTCAAAGAGCATTTAAAGACTGAGCTGGGGGTTGATTATTAAATAAAAAGTAACACGCTGTAGCACAGTACTCCCGTGGTTTTCCTCGGTTGCGTGTACCACATGTTGGTCTGCCTGGAGTGCCCGGTTATGCGGCCCCTTCCCCATCACAAGTTTTCAGCGTCCAGCCCACCGCCTGGCCGCGCGGTCTGCCGCTTGAGCGACTTCAAATCAAATCAAATGTTTATTTAGGTAAAGTACATACATACAAGAGGAGCGACTTCAAATCAAATCAAATGTTTATTTAGGTAAGGTACATACATACAAGAGATTTTACAAAGAGTGATGGATTTAATTCTAATTATTGCGGTCATTTATTATTTAATTCTGTTCAATTTGAATACATTCCTTTATTTAGTCTTTCAGCTTGATTAGTTTCATTACGCGGCAAATTTAGGAAATTTATAGCATTGCTTACACCTCTTGCCTTAAAAAAAAATTCTATTTTCGTAAAAGAATTCATATTTTCATGTCAATTTAGTGAACGTGAGCCCGCTCCTGTTTTGGTAATTTATGTTCCTCCATCATTAACTATACCCTTACTTAAATAACTTGTTATATTCTTAGTCTTTCAGTCATGACGCGTATTAAGACTTGCCTCATTTATTCCTCAAGTTATTCCTCAATTTAGCATTGCGCAAGCCTCTGAATTTAGATCCTTTAGTTTTAGAGGTAATTAGGTATTCGTTTTCATGTCAATTTAGTGAACGGGAGCCCGCTCCTGTTTTGGTGATTTACGTTCCTCCATCATTTACTAAACGCTTACTTAAATAACTGGTTATATCCTTAGTCTTTCAGTCATGACGTGTATTAAGACTAAAGTTATTCCTCAATTTAGCATTGAGCAAGCCTCTGACTTTAGATTATTCCTGCACTTGATTTTATGAGTCAATTACCCTCAGCAATTTGTTACTGCAATTTATGCATTGCGTTTGCTCCACGTTTTATTTAACTTTTTGTGCCGCAATTACGATTGTGTAACTGTCGCTTTTGTCATTGAGTTTAAGTTAAGTCAGCTAGGATGAGCTAGTTAGGTTATACTATGGTGTCTTTCAGTCACGACGTGTATTAAAGACTTTCAGTTTATTCCTCAATTTAGCCGGAAGGTACCGCGGCTTCCCAGCCGACGTCCTTCCTGTGACGAGTTAAGCCAGCGATGTTTTCAGTTTTATATTTATTTGGTCATATAAATATGCGGCCTCCCAGGCCGCTGGTTTATCCAGACGTGTTGTCTGCCCGGTGTAGCCCGGATGTCACAGCGGCCTCCTAGGCCGCTGGTCGCGAAGTTCCAGTCGAAGCGTTCCAGCTGACGTTGTGTCTATTTTCACTCCTTTTCGTTATTGTATTTGGTTGTATTTACCTCGGCTCAAAGTGTTAATCCCGTTTCTCTAACGAGTTATAGTCCAGCTTTATTTTGAGCATACTTTGTTTTGCAATTTATAATTATTTATAATTAATTATTGTTATAATTGGTTTATAATTTTATTATTTACACCATTTATATTCATATTAATTATTCATATTAATATAATTTATTACATTGTTAGGCTTTTCCAACGACGTCGTCCCAGCCGTCGTTGTCCCAGACGGTGTTGTTCCTGCAGAGGATGGGCCAGCTGGTGGTTCGACCGAAGCTGTTGCAGCGGGCGCCCTCACAGTCTCAGCTAGTTTCAGCAGACGATGTTACAGCTGCTAACGCCCCAGTTCCATGTTAGGCTTCCCGGCAGCCGATGCTTGTCATGAAGCTCCAGCTGAAGCGTTCCACCCGACGTTGCGCCCATCAATTTATCACTCTTTTCAGTTTTTGTAATTCTCACTTTCCCAGCTTCATGAATTGTTCCCGTTATTTTCTATGACAGTTATATCCCAGTCTTTAGCCTAAATTGTCTTGCAGCTGGCCTTCTACTTACCACTAAGGTCTTCCCTGGTGGCCAGTTGCCGCTATTTTCCTCCCTTTATCAGATGTTGATGCTCCAGCTGTCGATGTCCAGCTGCAGGTGCCCAGCTCCGATGCTCCAGCCGCTGATGGCAGGATTTTGCAGTTCAACATTCGGCAACGGTCGTTAAGTTAATCCATTATTTTGCACAATTTTGACTATTGGTGTTTGTGTTACACGCTACGTTAATGTGGGTTTAAGGTCCAGGTTCTACCCACGTGCATAATTCTTTAACTTATAAAACCCGTGCTTATTGTATTTGAGTTATTAACTAAGCCAGCTAGGTTGTGCTAGTTGCCGTGTCACAGGCCTCTTGCCTCTTGCTTCAGTTTCCCTGGCTACGCATTTTCCACTAGCCTACTCACTTTATTCCCGCTCAGGATGCTTTGTCTTATTGCATGTTTCTTTTACTGTGTTTACAGTATGTTTATTTAACTTTTGCTTTGCCTTAAGTTACTAAGTAAAGTCAGTTAGGATGTGCTAGTCGCGGTGTTACGGGCCCTTGTCTCCTGCTTTAAGTTTCTGGCCCTGCATTTATGTTTAGTTCCTCTGTAAATTATTACTGTTATTACGGGTAGCCCTTGCGGCATATTTGTTGTTTCTCCTGGTTACGTTATGTGGTTTATCATTTATGGCCTAAATGTTTACATTTAGCCTATCACAATTTAATTCTTCAATTGATGCCCTCCCAACACCAGCTGCAGGTTTTACTTCCCGGTGGAAATTTATGCTTGTTCGCTCGACTTTGTTTAAGTTGTTAGGTAAGGCCAGTTAGGCTGAGCGAGTGGCTACTCGCCGTCTCAGTTATCTCTAATTTAAGCTTTGACGCCCTGGCGTCGTGCGGTACGCCGTTTTGGTGATTTAAAATTTATATTTTTTGTGAACAATTTTAAAATATATCTTGATTACTAGACTTTCCGTTACTTTCCCAAGACTCGTACGTCAGGCTGCGTGCAGCCGCGTCCAACAGCCTGGTTGATCAGTCCGGCAACCAGGAGGCCTGGTCGACGACCGGGCCGCGGGGACGCTAAGCCCCGGAAGCACCTCAAGGTAACCTCAAGGTATGAGTTGTATTACTTCCGCAATTTATAGCATTGCTTTCGCCTCGTGCCTAAAAAAATTGTTATTGTTGGACTCGCAATTATGATTCGTATTTAACACGGCAAATTTTTCCCGCAATTTACACTTTGCTTAAGTTTCACGTTTAATTTGTTATATTAAGGGACTTTCAATTAGGATTTGTATTAATCTATTGCTTCGCCTCTGCGCCATTAAGTTAATTTCAGCTAGGGTACGCTAGTTGCAGTGCATTCGGGTTGGGTCCCCCCCCATTTTTTCCTCTGGTTATTTCGTCCTATTACATTCGTTTCCCTCATTATATATTCTAAATATTGTGCATTATATTTGACCACCCATTCTTCATCGTTTCGGCAGTACATTAAGATACATTTGGAATGCTACAGAGAAGTTTAGCATGGCCTCGCGCACGGTGTCATGCAAACTGGCCATTCGGCCTTCCATACGGCAAGCATAATCCAGTCAGTCGCATGATTTAAATTTTTTTTAAATTTTGCCCCGAGGGGCGAGTTTATTGGGCAGCGCCACTCATCTTGTGAGTGAACATACCGCCATAGCAGAATGTACAACACTCCCCAATAGGAAGAAAACCCGCTGGGTTGTTCATCCTGTCACTTGTACCCAGACACAGCTGGGACTTGCTTAACTGTCTCAAGTGAACAGCTCCTCAAACAAGAAGATTAACATTTATCAACCCTTAAAAGCTTACGTTATCTTGCGGGTGCAAAATGGGGAAATCTTTTAAGAACAGTATCAGTATTTGACAAATAGTGTTTTCCTAACTCAAACAATGTGGGGTTTATTATTCTACACATATTCCTAATATCTCTCAGGTGTTCACATTCACGTAGATAGTGGTCAAGGCGGTGTCCATCACTCTCACCACAGATTCTGCAACTTCACTGATCAACTGTTGTTTCCATTCCAAATCTCCGTGGATATTTGTATCCAAGACGGATTCTCGCTATTACTGATTCTCTCCCTCGTCGTCCTCCTCTTCGGCCATAATGATTGGGATTGCCAGCTGCAACCATGTTGTACCATCGTACAGATTCACTGGTTTGTGCTTCTATCCTCCTTTCCTCAGTTACCTTGTCACGGTGATGTTGCCTGATAATACCTCTAATTTGTAGTTGAGTCTTGGGTATGAAGTATTCAATATGGTCTCCTTCAGCGCCTTCAGCAGCCAGCACATCTGCTCGTTCATTCCCACATATTCCAACATGGGAGGGGATCCATAGAAACTTGATGACTCTTCCCTGATTGGTAAGTACTCTCACAGCTCTCTTAATTTCAGCGACTATTGCAAGATTTTCTGCCTGATTTTTACTTAGGCTTTGCAGTGCTGCTTTTGAATCGGTGCAAATCACTGCACCATTAGTGTTCCGTTCAAGAAACCTTAACGCCATAACAATGGCAGTTAGCTCTGCTTGCGTTGAAGAGGCATAGTTCTCAATACGTGCTTTTTCTTCATTTCTGCGTTGGAAGGTATTATCCTTGATTACCGTGTATGCTGCACCAGCCCTGCCATTGATAGGATTAGATGACCCGTCAGTGTAGATTTGATCTAGTTCATCTCTGGCTTCTTTATAAATTTCCTCGAGATACTTGTGCCTCATTTCTTGTGGTATCATGTTGGATTTTTTCATTGCCTTTTCATTGATGATGATCTTGCATGAGTCATCCTCCCAGGGAGGTAACCTCTCTACAGGCAGGAGCTCACGGGCTTGCTCAAGCAGGTGAAGCTCTTCAAGGTAGCAGACTGCTCTGTGATGCCATTTTTTGCTTCTCCTGTTTCCCCCTGAAAGTAGCACAGAGCTCAGTTTTTTCTTGGCAATATCATTGTAATGGGGATCTCTGGCTATCCTAATTGCAAGCTTAGCATTCAGCTCCTGAATTCTGCTTTTAACACTGGGAAGGGACAACTCCTCTCGTAGATTAGACGTTTTGGCAGTTCTTGGAACTCCAAGAATGATTGTCATGGCTTCATTTTGAATGCTTTCAAGCCTTTTCATATCGCTTTGGGAGTAGGTGCACAGAACTGGTGCGGCATAGTCTATGACGGAGCGCACATAGGCTGTGTACATCATTTTAAGCACGGCAATAGAGGCTACATGTCCATTCCAGGTCATAGCTTTCAGTGCCCTGAGTCGACTTTTGCATGTTCCTATGAGTTGATTGAGCTCCTCTTTCTTTCCCTTGTTAGAGCCGACAGTGACGCCAAGGTACCGATAGTGGTCAACCCATTCAAGTGTTACACCATTAATTTGCAGTTCTTCATTTGCTCTCCGCTTGCGATGGGAGTATGCCTTCGTCTTGTTTGTGGAGAGAGTGAAACCGAGCTCAATACATTTCCTTCCGAGGAATTCAATGGACTGTTCAATTTTTCCCAAGGTGGGAGCTTGTATTAGGACATCATCTGCATATCCCACTTGTTGTGTTCCTTCCGGAAAATCAATATTTGCAATGGCGTTCATAAGTACATTGAATAGTGTAGGGCTTAAGACTCCGCCTTGGGGGTCCCGAGTTCCATATTCACTGTTCTGGAGACTGCTCCATTGAAGCAAACCTTGGCTTTCCTTCCTGTGAGGTAGTCTTCAACCCATTTCATGAGTCTCCCCTTGACACCCATGCATGCAAGCTCGTCCAGGATCGCAATCCCCTGTGCTTTGTCGAAGGCTCCTTTGATGTCAACAAATACAGAGTACCTAGCCGTGTCATTAGCCAAGTAATTACTATACAATTTGCTGTGCTCCGTCCTTTAACAAATCCATTGACCCCCCTCCCCTAACCTGCCTATTTTGTGCAACAGTCGGTTTAGGATGATCCTTTCAAGCATCTTGCAAGTGCATGACACGAGGCTGATAGGTCTGTAATTACCAGGGTCATTAGGCTTCGGTATGGGAATAATTATTGCGTGTTTCCATTGTGTGGGCAACACTCCACTTAGGAATGACTTGTTAAACAGGTGGAGTAGTGGATTCCCAGACACTTCACACAGTGCATTGAGTATGTCGTAGGTGACGCCATCTTCACCAGGTGCTGTACTTTTACCCTTTTTCATAGCGCCCCTTACTTCTTGGGCTGTGATTGGTTCCCCATATTCGTCATCACTAGACAGTGCTCTTGTTATCCTAATTCTTCTGTCATCATGTCGCAGGAGCTGTTCCCTGCTGATTTCTGCAGGGAGGGAGGAGGAGGATGCTGCATCACTCCACTTGTGAATTAGTTCCTCAGCCTTACCCTGGGGGTCTTTGTGAGCCGCAGGCCGGGCTCTGCCCCCCTTAGCTATCTGAATTTTTGCCCACACTTGTCTTGCAGATGTTTCCCGTCCAATAGAGCTAGTGAGCTCAAGCCATTGTCTTTCCCGCTCTTTAATCTTCTCTTCCCTGGCTACTTGACAGTTTTAAACAACTCTTGGTTACTTTCAGTGGGATGTCTCCGGTACTCTCTACTCATGTCTCGCACATTTGCGTTAAGCATCTTTATGTAATCATTCTCATACCATTTTATTTTCTTCCTCTGAGGGTTACTTCGCCCAGGCGTATGGCGCGGAACTCTTAGACAGCTCTCAATTTGGTGATTAAGGTCATCAACAAATGTGTCAATGACTTCTGGGATTTGGTATTCCGTGAACCAGTCACTCATCCTGTTTATGAAGTGTGGCCTCATATCTGGTCCGAGTGATAACCTTTTTCTTTTATTCGTCTCTTTCCTTCTCTTGCTCATGTCGACGGTGGTAATTAGTGCCCAATGGTCACTACATAAACTGTGCACAATGTGTGTACTGGCATCCGTGTCCTGTGCATTCAGCAGGAGAGCATAGTCTAATCTTCCTCCTCTGAGGTGAGTTGGCTGTTCATCACCCAGGACCCTAAGGTTTTCACTTCCCCTGACAAAGAGTGACAGTTTCCGTCCATTGACATTGGGCTGATGACAGTTGGCACCAAAGTGTGGGTGTCTGGCATTCAGGTCACCAACCAGCGGGGTAGGTTCTTCATTAACAAACTCAGGCAGAGTGTCAAGGTCAAGTTTACTCTGTGGCACATATAGGTTGATTATATGTAGAGCATTATTGTTTAAGTAAAGGGTTACTCCCAGTGATTCAAACTCATCCCCCATGTGCAGGTCATCAATAATCTATGCGGGAATGTTGTTATTTACAAAAGTGATAAGACCCTGTTTTCTTTCCCCAGAGGGCAGGGAGAACTTGCGATAACCGCTGAACCTTGGGTTGAAGTCATCACCTACCATCGTCTCCTGTAGCACTATGACGTCAGTTTGGTGTTCACGGACGTACTGTATGATGTCATTAATTCTGTTGCGAACTCCATTACAGTTCCATTGCAGTATAGTGAGATGTTGTTCATTGTGATTATCCATTTTGAGGTTGTTTGTCATCAGCTGCACGTGTGTAATTATTATGTTCACATGTGTCATCGTGTATTCCATGGTGTGTGGTGTTACTGTGTGTACTGGTGTCACTGTGTGCACTGGTGTTACTGTGTGTACTGGTGTCACTGTGTGCACTGGTGTTACTGTGTGTACTGGTGTCACTGTGTGCACTGGTGTCACTGTGTGTACTGGTGTCACTGTGTGCACTGGTGTTACTGTGTGTACTGGTGTCACTGTGTGCACTGGTGTCACTGTGTGCACTGGTGTTACTGTGTGTACTGATGTGCTGGTGTCCTGGTTGTGTCTGCTGACGTACAGTACAGTCGCATGATGTCGGCCACCATGCTGTTGGCCAGCAGTCAGCCAGCATGCTGTTGGCCATCCGGTCGCTAACGTTCTTTGGCCATCCGGCCTTCTGGGCTAATTTACTCTTCTTGTTCCTTCGCCATTGTTGTTTCTTACTACGTAATAGTATTCTATTTAATTTAACCTCATCTATCATTAGGTTAGGGGCCCTTACCTCCAACTGCTATTCCTTCCCCTGTGCTCTGCCCGCTTGGCGCACAACGTCGGCTTCTTCTGTTCCCTTTTTTCGCAGCCATGACAAGCCGGAACCCCCCCCCCCTCACCCTACTGCGGCGAGGAAGAGAACGCGAGCCGGATAGTCCTCTTATCACCGTTACAACGCACGCAGCGGCGCCGGGATGCAGCCGCCCAGGGCCTACGTTAATACTATTATCTTCCCTTATTTGCTGGGCTATATTGTAGTATTAATATTATTCCGTATCGTTATTGTCATTCCAGTATTATTTTATTAAGAATATAAATTGTTAATATGGTTTGGCGTTGCTTTCTTAATTTCTTCTATTCTGCGGCACTTGCCGTCATCGGTTATTTACGATATTACATTGTATTCTTACATTGTACGGTTATTTACGACATTGTATTCTTAATATTATTCCTTATTACAGTTACTGGATGACGGTTCCCTGCCGTCGATTTCACTTTGCTCCTGTTCTAAAAGATGTAGCTGAAGTTCACGGCGTACTAGCTGCGGCTTTCAGACGCTCATTGACAACACAAGACTACACTCAGCGGCCACTTGAGGCAGACTCCTTGGCTTCTATTCAGCTCTATCACCCGTCTGGAGGCAGAGATGGGATGGAGACCAAGGGTAATGTTCCCCGCTCACATTCTTCATCCGCTTAGGACACAAGCATGTTATAGATTCGGCTTTAAGAATTGGTTCTTATTCCATTTTATTGTTTATGTATATATTGCTTTGTTGTATATACCCGTTCTTGGTATATGTATTGTTTATATTATCAAGATTTATAGTGTTTCGTATTATCCCTGTTTATATAGTTGCTTTGTGCTTCCTTGCTGTTCTCCTACTGGCTTTCTCCCACCTTTGCTCCTAGCAAAGGTACTTCCCTCCTCCGTTTGCTGGAAGATTCTTAGAATTGTTAGCCCCCTTCATTGCTACAGTATAGTTATTCGGAAAACTCTTATTCATCCAGGATTGTTAATTAAGGAATCTCTTAATTCCTGCTGCTGGGCCCCCTCCCCCCGATTTTTCGTCTCCTCCGTATTTATTCAGCTAGGGTTTACCTCTCGTCTGTGCTCTTGCCTGTCACGATAACACTGCATGCCGCTTCTGCCCACCCTTACTGCCTTATATCTTTCAGCCCTGGGGAGGTGATCTACGCGACAAAAAATCGACGCACGCTCCGACTGGACCAGGTATCGTTTACATGGTCAGGAATCAACACTCTTCGGATCCTACAAGCACAGCGCAGGATGCACGCATACCCTAGCCCAGCAAGCGCCCCCTCCCGACACGTTCTACCCGGCCCGTGCCCCAGTGAACAGGCAAGACTTCTCCAGGGCGATTAATTCGCGCCGCCCTCGCAGAGCTAGGCTCGCCTCCAGCCGACTGCACGCCCTCTTACCTTTAGAATTGGCAGGGCCACTCAGCTCTCTTGACGGGCTCGCCAACGGAGATAATGGCTGTTACGGCCCTCTCGGGTCGCAACTGGGTTCTTACTCTGATGTTGTTAGAGGAAGGGTATCCGGCCCCAAGCCAGTAGTGGCTTTCAAGGGATGAGATCCGTAACGCAAGTAAAATAAAAGGGGAAGGGAAAGAAAGGCAAAAACTTAATATTATATAATGATCACCGTCACCAATAAATATATATAAACGATTACACGGGGGGGGGGGGGGGGGTATAAACACTATACTACACTGTTGTCTTCTTCTGAAGACTCTGGATCCTCTCGGTGCCAAGTTCTCGGTGCTCTCGTGGCCTCACGACGAATCCTTCGAAAAGCTGAGTCTACCCCGGCCACAGGCCAGCCAAAACACAGTTCCACTGGGGGCACCGCCGTGGAGGCCGTCAACCACAAGTCCAGTATACAGCTGGCAGGTTCCGGATCAGCAACGCTGGTCAGGCCACTCCACGAGCGATACTAGGGTAGCGCCCTAGTCAGGAGCCTCGTGTGATACCACAGATCACTCTCCTGTCCACAATACCCCAGTGGTTACTCGTCTCCACCAGTCAGTCCCGGGTATGACAATCCTCAACTGCCGCTTCACAGGCAGGGTAACACCACAGTGTTCATCCGGGAGGCGACTCACAGCTGCTGCAGCAAAACACTTGGTGTCGAGACGGCTGCCTTGGGTAGACTGACTCAACTTCCCTTACAGCAGTCCCAGATCGACTCTGTAAGCAGATACGTCATCAATAACAGGTTCACACTAAAGCACCTCACTTACAGGCTCAGACACAAACGCCCGACGTATCCACTCCATAGATGGCGTTGTCGTCTGAGCACCACCTCACCAGAGGTCAGCAGCGGCTGTGTTGTGAGCTGAACAGGACTGGAAACTGGCCCTTGTGGCCAGTACACCTCGTCCTCACCAGGTGTCGTCGTCCATTTGGAGGGGGTTTCGGGAGCTGACCCACAGATGGCGTGGTCGTCACTGCTCCAGGCTCGGACGCTGGATTCTTGTTCGTAACACCTCCCCACCAAAAAGAATTTGGTTTGGGTTTCTATAAAAGAAAAGACAAGCCAAATTAGTACGTGGATACAACTCCACACAGACTCACGTACACTATGAACTGGAGTGATGAGGCTGTCTTGTCCACAGAACTGTTCTAAGGAGACACCCTGGCACAAAGGGAACTTGAAAATGGCAGGCGATGACCTGCCTGACGTAATTTTCCACACCTCCTCTGCGATGTCAAGCAGGGGCATCATCTCACATCTCTCGAGTAAGGATCGGTGTAGACACGATGTGGGGCGACTCGACACTTCTCTGTGTCGTGGCACCGATGATGGCTGATCACAGACGGCATTTCTGGTACCGGTCCGACGGTCCTTCAGGGAGACAGGAACCTGGAATACAGGGGTCTGATAATTCAGAGTGACAGCGACAGTGGGCAAGTCAGTACTTACTACACACTCGCCTACTAGGCCCACACCTAGTTCCAACAGAGCTGCTTGCACACCGTAGATGATGTCTGCTCTGCCACCGTCCGGTCGACCAACGTTCCGCATAACGCTGAATCCAGGCTCAGCAATCACGCGGGGGGTGTCAACCTGTCGGAAACAGTCACTCATATTATCATATGTCGTACCTCCTGTATCAACCATCACCTTCCAGGTTCCTTCTTCGACTGCAACACTCACTGTGCACGTCTCCAATCCCTGGGACCTCTTCTCGATGTTCAAGGGAGCCACCATCCGTTGGGTCGTCCACTGGTCCTTACTGAGAACACACACAAGAAAAAAAAATACCGCTAAGAAACATTTGGTCAACTGAGGGGTAAGCTTCTTGAGCCTGTCACGTCCATAGCCGGCAATATCCACTAGCCTGGTTTGGACCAAAGAGGTCACTAGACCTTTCGAACACACCTCACATACCTCTGACGTCTGGGGAATCTCTGGCCGGTTCAATGAACGCTGAACCTTGCCATACCGCAAGTACACATCCGCCTTCGCTCCAGACTCGTTGGTATCCGTGGGTGCTTGCACACAAGACCTCTCTTCATGCTCAGTTACCTCTGCCATCGTAACCGCATGTTCCTCGTCGGGAGAAGAATCAGGAGACTCTGTTAGAATACTGTCGATCTGCGGGTGAGAGGACAAATTAAACATGTTTAAATCCGGGTCTGTTTTTTACCTGGATATTACCACTGCCTGCTATTACCTCTGACCTTGCTGTTCCGGCTGACTCGTCCGCGACCTTGGGATGATTGTTGCTCCAACCTGTCACCAAGTCGTTGGCTAGTACCACGTCAATCCCAGCTACAGGGAGGGTATCGACTACTGCCAACACACATGTGCCGCTGAAGTAAGGCGAATCGAGATGTACCGGCACTAAGGGGGCGACATACTGCGTCCTAGGAAACCCAACCAGGATAACCTTTTGTTTCCCATCCACACTCACTCCCTCGGGTAACTGAGTCCTTCACGATCAGGGACTGGGCTGCTCCACTATCTCTGAGCACTACAACTGACTTACCAGTATGATCACTCGATACATACCCGCCTGAAGTGTGAGGGGCGAACAAACTTGGTTCTTCCCGAGTTGTCGTAGACTGGCTTCCTGCTGGAGGTGTTACACAGCTCATTAACATCACCTCCCTACGTGGGCCGCTACCTCTTCTGCCTCGGCACATAGCAGCTACATGCCCTTTCTGCCCACAAGTCCAGCACACCACATTCCTCCTCGGACTCTGGTGTTTCGGACTGCTAGGACAGGTCCTTCGAGGGCTACTTGGGGGCGTCTTCTTAGCATTTCGTGGGACGGGGGTCTCCTCTTCGTCATGAGGTTTGTCAAACCGGCGTTGGTAATTCCTCGGAACGTACTTAGCAGAAGGCCTGTGCGTCAAGATGTACTCTTCAGCCATGGTGGCTGCCGCACTCAAGGTCTCCACCTGCTGCTCCTCTAAGTACGTCTTCAGGTCTCCAGACAAACAATCCTTGAAGTCCTCTAGCAGTATGAGCTGCTCGAGGTCTTCTTTGGTCTCCACCTTCCGAGAGGTACACCATTCTTGGAAAAGTCGCTCCTTGATAGTGGCGAATTCGGTGAAAGTGTGCTCTGAGGTCTTTTTCAGGTTCCTAAACTTTTGCCTGTAAGCCTCAGGTACCAACTGGTAAGCCATGAGCACCACTTTCTTCACCCTGTCGTAATCGCCGGAGTCGTCAAGGGATAAAGTGGAGTAGGCGATTTGGGCCTTCCCAGTCAGGACTGACTGTATCATGATGGCCCAATTCTCCCTTGGCCACTCCAAAGAGGCAGCGACTTTCTCGAAGGCTGCGAAGAACTTCGAAACTTCCCTCTCGTTGAATTTTGGGACCATTTTTATGTTCCTTACCGGATCGAAACTACTGGTTTCCGTTGTTGGCCTCCGACCACCGCCTAATCGTAATACTTCTAGTTCATGTTGTCTCTGTCTTTCGTTTTCTTCTCTCTCTCGCTGTTCTCTTTCTCGTTTCTCTTCTCTCTCTCGCTCTTCTCTTTCTCGTTTCTCTTCTCTTTCTCGCTCTTCTCTTTCTCGTTTCTCTTCTCTTTCTCGCTCTTCTCTTTCTCTTTCCCGTTCTTCTCTTTCTCGTTTCTCTGCTCTTTCTCGCTCTTCTCTTCTTTCTTCTCGTTCTAATTCTAAACGCCTCATCGCCAATTCCTTTTCTTTCATCTCCATTTCTTTATCTTTTAATTCTCGTTCTATTTCTAACTTCTTCCATTCTATCTCACGATTTATCTCTAAGGCACGCATTTTGACTGTAAGTAAACTTATATTTAGCTCACCTGCATCACTGTCAATGTCACTGCCTTTATCTTCCTTTTCAGTGGAAGCAACTTCTTCACTTTCCTTGGTACCTAGTGCCTCACTTTCTTGTTTTTCTTCGGCCTTCAAATGCCGTTGAACCTTGGATAAGATCTCCACACGGGAATCACTGGCACGGATCTTTATCTCTAGGTAGGCACTAACTAGTACAAGTTCCGGTTTGCTCAGATATTTTAATCTGGCAAGACAGTCCTCTCTGTTCAGAAAAGCCTGAACATCGTCCAGATCATCGATGGTAGCTTTTTCTGCCATTGTCACAGATGGAACACTTAGCATTTAACACACCGCTTTCACGTTAGCACTTAACGCACCGAGCACTGTTCTACGTCAATATTGCACTTTATCGCACCTGGCACCTCACTTGCCAATATTGCACATAATTACTTCGGGCACCGCACTACACAATATTGCACTGAATCACAGCGAACACTTCGCTCTACAATATTGCACTGAATCACGCCGAGCACCGCACTACACAATATTGCACTTAATCGCTTATTCACAGCGAGCACCGCACTGCACAATATCGCACTTTGTCACTCCGAGCACCGCATAGGACGTATAACGTCCCAATCATCACACACAAGGGGAATTATTTACAGGGATTACGCCACTTCACCACCCCTGTCAAACATACTAGACAAGGGGACGGATCCCGCTGGGGATGCCAATTATGTTACGGCCCTCTCGGGTCGCAACTGGGTTCTTACTCTGATGTTGTTAGAGGAAGGGTATCCGGCCCCAAGCCAGTAGTGGCTTTCAAGGGATGAGATCTGTAACGCAAGTAAAATAAAAGGGGAAGGGAAAGAAAGGCAAAAACTTAATATTATATAATGATCACCGTCACCAATAAATATATATAAACGATTACACGGGGGGGGGGGGGTATAAACACTATACTACACTGTTGTCTTCTTCTGAAGACTCTGGATCCTCTCGGTGCCAAGTTCTCGGTGCTCTCGTGGCCTCACGACGAATCCTTCGAAAAGCTGAGTCTACCCCGGCCACAGGCCAGCCAAAACACAGTTCCACTGGGGGCACCGCCGTGGAGGCCGTCAACCACAAGTCCAGTATACAGCTGGCAGGTTCCGGATCAGCAACGCTGGTCAGGCCACTCCACGAGCGATACTAGGGTAGCGCCCTAGTCAGGAGCCTCGTGTGATACCACAGATCACTCTCCTGTCCACAATACCCCAGTGGTTACTCGTCTCCACCAGTCAGTCCCGGGTATGACAATCCTCAACTGCCGCTTCACAGGCAGGGAAACACCACAGTGTTCATCCGGGAGGCGACTCACAGATGCTGCAGCAAAACACTTGGTGTCGAGACGGCTGCCTTGGGTAGACTGACTCAACTTCCCTTACAGCAGTCCCAGATCGACTCTGTAAGCAGATACGTCATCAATAACAGGTTCACACTAAAGCACCTCACTTACAGGCTCAGACACAAACGCCCGACGTATCCACTCCATAGATGGCGTTGTCGTCTGAGCACCACCTCACCAGAGGTCAGCAGCGGCTGTGTTGTGAGCTGAACAGGACTGGAAACTGGCCCTTGTGGCCAGTACACCTCGTCCTCACCAGGTGTCGTCGTCCATTTGGAGGGGGTTTCGGGAGCTGACCCACAGATGGCGTGGTCATCACTGCTCCAGGCTCGGACGCTGGATTCGGGTTCGTAACAATGGCGGGTCCAGCAACCAGCTGGAACCCCCAGCTGACTTCGTCCGGGACGTTGTTGCTCTGCCACTCTGAGGCCTCCTTGCGGCCAGCGGGCCTCGCCCTTGGAGGGGGGGGGGGGTCCGGCCGCTGGCCTGCGGTGGGGATGCAGCGCCGGTCCCCAAGTGTCCCGCTGTCCGCAGCTAATACTTTGCCCAGTCTAGGTGCTAGTAAGCCCTACTTGTAGTCACCCCCCCTTCTCCTTATTCATTAGGTCTTTACGGCCTCTTGGTCGGGTCCATTATGTGTTATGTGGTCTCTCACTTATTAGTTACTCTTTGTGTCCTGCCTGTTATATCCTAGTGTTATATAATTACTACACATTTGCACACGGCCTTAATTCTAGCACCAGTTAAGCTTTAGGTTTCTGCAGATTTCGTTTCCATGTCACTAGTCTAAGCTTATCTCATACTTACTACGGGTGTACCTTTTAAGTTAAATCTAGTCCTCGGACTTGGAATTGTTACTTTTGTTAATTCTTACTTTATACATCTACATGTTCTGCAGAATTTATTTTATCAATAAACATTTAAGCCCCATACTGTCAGTATCTTTCTCCTCCTGATCAGAAACTTAACTTTTTCTTAAAGTAAAGAGTCTTAGTAACTGAAGCCTCAGCTGCTGGATCATCAGCTGGGCCGCGCCAGCCGGAACTTCAGCAGCTGGGTGAATAATTAATTATAAAGAATTAATAAAGAATAATAACAATGAAGAATACAATAGTAAGGGCGATGAACCAGCCAGTGATTAACAATCGCTTGCGCACTGCTCAGTTATACGACATCGAGTAATGTGATACAGCAGTTGTCCTCTATCCAACAATTAAGAATAGATTAATGACGATTATAATAAGGGATAATAATAAATAATAATACTTATAAAGGATAACACTAATAAAGAATAATTGGCTGGATTCGACTGAATCGAATCTTCGGAACTGAGGTAAATCTCGAATTTAATAAAGTAGGGTATATTCATCAAGAAACTTAATCTTTCTCGTAGGAAAGAATCGTAGTAACTGGTGGGGCGATCAGATGGGCGACGCCACCAGTGTGGCGCTGCCCGCCCCCGGGCGTTAAGAGCCCGCATGTGCGCGCCTCGTCCCCGGGCGCCCACCGGATCAAGGGGCGAAGCAGAGCCCCCAAGGACCACGCCTAGGGCAAGCAAGCCTGGCCGCGTGGGCGTCACCACCAGATCCAGCTGCGCTGCGCATACCAGTGGCTTTACAAGGAAGTGACTAATACGCTACGTATCCTCGCAATTCCAATGTACCTTCTTGTATATCATAATTAAGTAAATAAATAAATAAATAACGAAATAAATAAACTGGGCCAGGCCACGTGGGCAACACCACCAGGTGTGGCGCCGCCCGCCCTCGTGCAGGGAGACCCACACGTGCATTGCACGACACGCACTCCCGGGCACGGCACTGAGGACGGGAAGGGCATGCTCAGCTGGAACACCGCCAGCTGAGTCTTCGGCTGCTGGATCATCGGCGGGAACCACTTCCGCCGGAACATCAGCAGCCGGGACGGTACATAGGGCCAGCCCTGCACGTGCACTCCACGTGTCCCCCGGTCCCGTTCGCCGCCTGCAGGAGGCCCTCAAAGGCGAGCGTGAGCCCGGTACGTCCACACCCCGTGCCCCTCAGCCCGGGCGAGAGGCGAGGCGAGGCCCCTAATGCAGCCCCCAGAGGCGAGAGAGCCGTAAGGGGCCAGCCCACGCCGTACCCCAGGCACGGACACTAGGCCACGCCGAGCTCACCTCCGGGCCCCAGTGACGCCCCCTAGGGCAAGGAAACCATTAGGACTGTCCGCATGGGCCACGCCACCAGGCGCGGGGGACTCCGGCCCACGGGCGTAGAGGAGCCCGCACGTGCATGCCTCGTGGCCCAGGCGCCCGCAGGACGAGGGCGAAGCAGAGCCCCTAGGGACCCCGCCTAGGGCAAGCAAAACCCTTGAGAGCCATATCCAGATGGGCGACACCACCACAGTGGCGCCGCCCGCCCCCGGGCGTAGAGGAGTCCGCACGCAAGGGGCGAAGGGTGCCCCCAGGGACCACGCCTAGGGTAAGCACGCCACTGAGCCTGGCCACGTGGGCGACACCACCAGAGCGGCGCCGCCCGCCCTCGTACGGAAGGGGGAGCCACACGTGCATGGCACGACCCGCACGCCCGGGCACGGGACTGAGGGCGGGGAGGGGCCCCGCCGTGCAGCCCGCACGCCGGGGTCTTTAGAGAGGGCAAATAACCCTGGGGCAGCTAGCTACTGCATCAGAACAGTAGCTGGCCGGGGGACAGGCGCTGGGCACACGCCGGGCACTGGGGACATTTCTAAATAAAACAGGGCGCCCCACACGCGGGGGTGTAGGGGAAACACGGGCAGGACTGTACCATAGGATAATGGAGATGGGCCGGCTGCTCTGGAATGCCTATGGCTACCAAGGAAAACTTCACTCAATCAGGAGCCCCGTGTGGGCCGCCCTTGTAGGCGACAGGGGGTGGCGTGGAAGGCTAAGTCGAAGGCGTGTAGTCGTCTGAGGTACCGGCGTCGTAGTCTACGTGTAACGGATGGCGGCGGAGCGTTTTGTTTTGTAGTGTATCTGGCGAGGCGGAGGCGAGCAAGAGGTTGCTGGGAAAATGACAATGACAATGATACAGGAGAAGATGCCCATTGGGGCGAGCATTGAAGTGGAGACAGCTGAAGAGAAGTCGGTGAGAGGAAATCCTGAAGTTGAAGAGAAAGTGCCAGGGCTTGACCCAGCTGCGTGTCAAAGAGTCGATGCTGTAGCAACCCCACATCTGGCTAGGCTGGAAGACGGGTCTGGAAGGCGGCAGTGGCAGGTTTTCTTTCCTCTTGGTGTGTGGAGTCTACGTCGGGTACCACCATCTCAAAACGAGCAAAATTAGGTCTCCATCCCCCTAAAGAGGGGGAAGAGGGCAGCTGCCCTCAGTAGGTTTCTTTCTGCTTTCTTCTATTTTTTCTTGCTTCTAGTAGTCATTTGATGTTTTTCTTTGAACTGGGCGTAGTCTGGTGGGAAAAGGTCCTTAAACAGTGTGGTGTCGTCACATTCCAATAAGATTACTTCGTTCGGTACCTCGTAATTTCGGTTAGGATCGTACACCATGCATTCTGCAAACTTCGTGTTGAATATTTTGCTGTTGAGGCGTCTGAATTCGGGAGATCCTATGGGGGTTTTGTCACGTTCCTCGTAGAGTGCGGCGATTCTTGGAGATTTCACTGGCATTGCTGGTGATGAATGTGCTTCGGTGGCCTCCGGTGCTAGGGGTGGTGATTGTGCTTCTATTTCAACATGGGCATTCGAGTCGTCATCAGAAGACGTGGTGTAGCTTGCAGGAGAAGTTGGTGGCAGTATCATTTCATCTGATGTAGTCGCAGAATCTGTAGCAGGTTGTACAGGGTGGGCGTCAGCAGACAGGATATCTGCCAATGCAGTTGAAGGGATGGTGATGTTGATGTTAGAAGCAGAAGTGGTATTTGTTGCTGAAGTCGTAGCATTGGCGTTGGCTGAGGCTGTTGTTGTGAAGAGCTCGTCACGAACAGTAAATGTTGGTAAACCGTTGTCAGCGTACATGATATTCAGAATTCGTACAAATTCCTTGGTGTTCGTGCCTGCTATCATTTCAGCAGTGCGGATGAGTCCCATTATGACATTGTGGTTCCTATCAGGGGTGGCTGCTGGCGGCGTGAATGAGGACGGCTGGCTGGCTAGGTTGAGAGGTGTTGTCTGTGACCTTGAGTGGCTGGCGCGGGAGCTGCTGGTCCGGTAGTTTAGTTGCGCGCCGCTCGCGCCGCCACTTGTCGGGAGTGCTGGGAAGGCTTCAATACAATACAATACAATACAATACAATTTTATTTAGGTAAGGTACATACATACAATAAATATTTACAAGGATTGTTTGACTTATAGGTAGAGCTAGTACATACAATGCCTAAAGCCACTATTACGCAAAGCGTTTCGGGCATGATAAACTTAAATGACAAGCTTAATACTAATTGAGCATAATGAGTAGAATGAAAACAAGAAATGAAAACATAGATGAAAAAGCAGCACAAATACAATTATGTCGACAAACAGCGCTCTTTAAAGAAAAAAACAGACATTGGTTGACAATAGAAGGGTAAGGTAGGTTACAGGGAATTTATTAGGTATAGCTTCGCTTTTAACTTAAACTGGTTGAGAGAGGTACAGTCTTTAACATGGTTGGGAAGGTCATTCCACATTCTGGGCCCCTTGATTTGTAGAGCATTTCTAGTTTGATTAAGTCGTACTCTAGGAATATCAAAACTGTATTTATTTCTGGTGTGATGCTCATGGGTTCTGATACAACCTTCTATGAAGCTTTTGAGATCAGGATTGGCATTATAGTTTAGCGTTTTATATATGTATAATACACATGAGAGAATGTGCAGTGACTTAATGTCTAACATATTCAGAGATTTAAGTAGGGGTACCGAGTGATGTCTGGGGCCAGAATTGGATATTGTCCTAATAGCAGCTTTGTGTTGAGTAATTAGAGGACGTAAGTGATTTTGGGTAGTAGAGCCCCAAGCACAAATACCATAGTTGAGATATGGATAGATAAGGGAGTAATAGAGAGTCACCAGGGCAGGGCGTGGTACATAATATCTGATCTTAGAAAGAATGCCCACAGTTTTTGAAACTTTTTTTGATATGTTTAGAATGTGTCCCTGGAAATTAAGCTTGTGGTCAATGAGAATGCCAAGGAATTTGCCATCTAATTTGTTACAAATTTGGGTATTGTTTATTTTGAGATTTATTTGATTAGAGGATTTATTGCCAAACAGAATATAAAAGGTTTTGTCAATGTTAAGGGTGAGTTTGTTGGCAGTTAGCCACAGATGGACTTTATTTAGCTCAGTATTTACTGTGGCATTTAGAGCAAGGGGATCAGGACTGGAGTAAATGAAGGTTGTGTCGTCAGCAAATAGAATTGGTTTGAGGTGTTGGGAGGCATTTGGAAGGTCATTAATGTAGATGAGAAAGAGGAGAGGGCCAAGTATGCTGCCCTGGGGAACACCAATGTTGATGGGTAGGGTGGGAGAAATTGTATTATTCACAGAAACATATTGGAGCCTGTCAGTAAGGTAGGATTTGAGGTATTGTAGGGAGTGTCCTCTGACTCCATAATGATGTAATTTAAGAAGAAGGTTTTGGTGGTTGACAGTGTCAAAAGCTTTACGCAGGTCCACAAACAACCCAACAGGGAACTCATTTTTATCAAGAGCTGTATGAATCGAGTTAAGCATACTAATAAGTGCATCGTTAGTGCTTTTTTTGGGTCTGAAGCCATATTGGCAAGGGCTAAGTATATTGAGTTTGGCTAGATATGAGTAAAGCTGCTTATAGATTAGTTTTTCAAAATTTTTGACAAGTTTGGCAGGATAGATATAGGTCTGTAGTTGTTAACATCTGTGAGATTACCACATTTGTGGACAGGCGTTACTCTCGCTTTTTTTAGAATATCTGGGAAGGTTTGGAGTTCAAGTGACTTGTTGAAGAGCAAAGCAATAGCAGGGGCTAAAGATCTGGAGGCTTTTTTGTAAATTAAAGTTGGTATCTCCTCAATGGCACCAGACTTGGTTTTAAGGGAAAGGATTATCTCATTGACGTCAGTGGAATTAATAGGCTTTAGGTACAGAGACTGTGGATAGTTACCTGAAAGATAGTCATTAATGTCTGTACTGGAAGATGGAATATTTTTTTTTTTTTTTGAGATATATACAAGAGTGGTTACATTCTTGTACAGCCACTAGTACGCGTAGCGTTTCGGGCAAGTCCTTAATCCTATGGTCCCTGGAATACGATCCCCTGCCGCGAAGAATCGTTTTTTCATCCAAGTACACATTTTGCTGTTGCATTAAACAGAGGCTACAGTTAAGGAATTGCGCCCAATAAATCCTCCCCGGCCAGGATACGAACCCATGACATAGCGCTCGCGGAACGCCAGGCGAGTGTCTTACCACTACACCACGGAGACTGCGAGACCACAGAGACTGTGGAGAATATCATTTGCAAGGGATGAACCAATGGAAGAGAAGAACCTATTGAACTCAATAGCAGAATCAGAGGCTGAAAGCTGACCATCGTTATTAGACAGGAGAGTCGGTTTGTTATTTAAAGACTTCTTTGATCCCAATATTTGAGAAATTGTTCTCCAAGTTTGTTTAATGTTGCTCTTTATTTGGGTAAATTTATCTTCGTAGTATTTAGTTTTGGCTCGTCTAATTATCTTAGACAGCAATAATGAGTAATTCTTTGAGAATTCTTTGGAGACAATTCCTAACCTATACTTCTTCTCAAGGTCATGTTTTTTATTAATAGATTTAAGTATTCCCTTTGTAAGCCAGGGATTGTTAAGCCTTTTGGTTGTGACTTGTTTTGTAAGCATAGGACAGTGGGTATTATAAAGGCTAAGAGTTTTTTGAAGAAAAGATTGCACTGCTAGGTTGATGTCCACTATGTTACCTAACTCGGACTCCCAGTTGACATTATCAGCAGCAGTTATAAAATTGTCTATAGCAGTTTCATTGTGTAGTCTAAAACGTATCACTCTTGACTCAAGAGGTGGTTTGCTAATGTTAGTTAAGAGAAATGTGGGGTAATGATCTGTAGTGCTATCGGTGATTATACCTGAAGTAAGCGGAGAGGTTATGTTTGTCCAGATGTGATCGAGCGTCGTGGCAGTGCTATCAGTGATTCTAGTAGGTCTAGTGATTAAGGGTATGAGGAAGCAGGAATTCATACAGTTGAGGAAGCTAACAGCAGTGGGGTGTTCAGGCTCGCAGAGGTCAATATTAAAGTCCCCTGCGATAATTAGGTGGTTTTTGTTCAGTCTGTTATCAAGTATTAGATTTCTAAGGTTTGAGTTGAATTCGGACACATCAGTGTTAGGAATTCTATAAACTGCACCCACAGTCAGGACAGACTCGGCACCCTTGACTCTGAAGCTGGCGAAGATATACTCCCCATAGCAGTCTCTGGTTCTAATTTCTTTTAAGCATGTTAGTTCTTGGTGGTAGTAAAGAGCAGTGCCACCACCTCTCTGAAGTTGACGACAGTTGTGAATTGCTGAGTAGTTAGGCATGTTAAAGAGCTGAGTAGTATCCTCTCATCATCTTGAATATTGAAAGATTTCACTCTTGGAGTAGAATTGCGAGGTCTGGCGTCGATCATTTTCTTAATTTCTTCCTGCCTGGAGGGGCAGTCTTGAGAGACGGCTGTGTGTTCACCGTTGCAAAGTAGACAACGCTTGATGGTGGCTGTGCAGGTCCTGTGATGGTGTTCTCCAGTACAAATGCTGCATTTCTGCAGGGTGTTTGGGCACTTCTGAGCGTAGTGGGTGTATTGATAACACCTAAAACACTGACGAAGGCGGAAGTAGCGCTGCCTGCATGGTGATCTGGGTCCGCGGGCCCGCTTTTAAGTACCCCACTCGGTGCGCGCGCGCTACTTAGTCAGTTAGTCTCCAACTCATGGTAATAGATTTTCTTCTTCGCAGAACTTCACCGCTTTTGCTGAAAAAAGCAGTGACTATATATGCTGGTTAGCATTGTTAATGTGTGGCCACGTCTGTGGTAGAAAATCATAAAAAAATCAAATAAAAGTATTATTGAAACTTTATAGGAAAAAGTTAAATTATAAATACATTTTTAATATTATACTTGAAATATTGTATACTTTGCTCTCTCCATCGTACTTCTGCACCTGCTGGCAAGTGGTGCGGTGCGATGTGCAGGTGATGTTCATTACTGGGTGAGCTGGGAGGTGGTGCGTGCGCCTCACCTGCAGTAGTGAATAAGGAGACAGATTGAGGTAAAAAAATTTCAGAAACGGTTGGGCACTTCCATGCCGACTTGACCCTGTCGGGCCAGATCGTCCATCCCTCTTGTTTTAGGTGGTTAGGTTAGGGCACAGTCAGCGCGCTCCTGGCTGGCTGGCGGTGGTGGGGTGGTGGTCCCCCCTGGGGTCCTGGGGGGACCACCACCCAGGGTATACCTGAGGAACTGGTGCCCTATCCTAACCTGTTTTCTTGCACGATTCGGCTCGAGCTTTTAAGATGAGTCTAGGGCCTCAAGGAGGGGGTCTCTACTTATGAGAGGTACCGAGGATGAATGTTCAATAGTTGGAAACCAAAAAATACACTGGTGAAAGGCATATAAACGTTTTTGGAGTATTTAATGGCGCTAGTATATGTGTGCGTGTTTTTTTTTTTTATGTAAATACAATATATCTGGGTTTTTTAATTCCTGCTGAGAAGTGTATCTGAAATAAAGGGTTTTGTCTTTACATTTGGTAAGGTTTCAATAATCAGGTAAAAGATAAAATGAGAAAGACTCGAGTTATATTTTTTCATCAGTTACTCCAGATTATTGTCCCCATTTTCTCTATATTCCGTTTCACAGAAAACATCTTCACGGGCGGTCCAGTCCCGTTTTCGTCTATGGGGAAAACTCAGAATAATTGACAGAAAAAAATATATGCAAGTTCCATTTTTATTTCCAAACACTGGATAGTTTAATTATTAAGATCGGGAGTTTGCTTATTATTCAGATCTGGAAACAACAACGTATTATTATTTCATGTTTTTTTTTTCATCCAAACATATAGAAACAAGTATTTATGTTTTAATTTTAGAGGAAAGAACATTATCAAATATTTGTTTTGTTTTGTTTTTTCATAGGAAAGAGCAAACATCAGAAAAGACATAATTCATTCATTCATTCAGTATTATAGATATCCCCCCACCGGTAAATTAAAAACATTATTTATTTTCATCGTTAGTTCTTTTTTATTGAACAAATAAAACCTACAATACACATAACTACAATATATATATATATATATATATATATATATATATATATATATATATATATATATATATATATATATATATATATATATATATATATATATATATATACGCACACACACACACACACACACACACACAACTGCATTAATGTTAAGCTAATTTTTTTTCGGGCAACACCCAAGGTTGGTTTTAATGGTCAATGGAGGCAGTCGCAGGTGGCAAATTGCTTTTTAATGCGCACGTGTACCAAACTGGCGATCTCCCAGGGACCTTTCAAAGATAATTACCAGTACAGGTACTTGCCAGTGACGAGCTGCCCTCTGGGGTCAATTTTAAGTAGTTATCCTCGGGGAGGGGGAGTGGTTGTGCTCCACATCAGAACCCCAGGTATCCACAGTCTCACACTGCCTCGCCACCAGCACACGGCCAGATGGTTCGCAACCTAATCAAATGCGTCCAATGCGGACAAATTTGCCACAACATTGGTAAGCCACAACATTGGTAATTTGCCACAATATTATATATATATATATATATATATATATATATATATATATATATATATATATATATATATATATATATATATATATATATATATATATATTTATTTATTATTTTACTTATTTATTATTTTTTTTCACACATAGCCATTCACCATGCCACAAGCCCAGGCTGTGCATTACCCACCAACGAACTCTGGAGCAGTGATTCGGACCCATCGCCAAACCCGCGAGTTTGGTCTCCCGACTTATTCAGCGATTGTGATGACCCAGAATCATCGCCCTCGCCACATACTCCACATTGCTCAGGCATGCCCCCCGATTTCGACCCTCGACCGTCAAGAACCCGCCGCTATAAACGTGAGTTATTACTATTATTTATTTATTTATTTATTCACATTATCAACGCCGTTATTGAAAAAGAGATAGAGAGAGAGAGAGACAATATATATATATATATATATGCGAATGAAAACTCACACCCCAGAAGTGACTCGAACCCATACTCCCAGAAGCAACGCAACTGGTAACTACAGGGCGCCTTAATCCGCTTGACCATCACGGCCGTCAAAAGGAAGTGATAGCCGAGGCTATTTGAGCCACTTCCCCGACGGCAACTCGGATGGTAATCTTGGGCATAGCATTTCACCAAATCACCTCATTCTTTGGGGCACACGTGAGGAACACAAATGCGAACAAGCCTGAATGGTCCCCAGGACTATATGCGAATGAAAACTCACACCCCATAAGTGACTCGAACCCATACTCCCAGAAGCAACGCAACTGGTAACTACAGGGCGCCTTAATCCGCTTGACCATCACGGCCGTCAAAAGGAAGTGATAGCCGAGGCTATTTGAGCCACTTCCCCATGGCTATGGCTTCCCCATGGCTTCCCCTCGGCTATCACTTCCTTTTGACGGCCGTGATGGTCAAGCGGATTAAGGCGCCCTGTAGTTACCAGTTGCGTTGCTTCTGGGAGTATGGGTTCGAGTCACTTCTGGGGTGTGAGTTTTCATTCGCATATAGTCCTGGGGACCATTCAGGCTTGTTCGCATTTGTGTTCCTCACGTGTGCCCCAAAGAATGAGGTGATTTGGTGAAATGCTATGCCCAAGATTACCATCCGAGTTGCCGTCGGGGAAGTGGCTCAAATAGCCTCGGCTATCACTTCCTTTTGACGGCCGTGATGGTCAAGCGGATTAAGGCGCCCTGTAGTTACCAGTTGCGTTGCTTCTGGGAGTATGGGTTCGAGTCACTTCTGGGGTGTGAGTTTTCATTCGCATATAGTCCTGGGGACCATTCAGGCTTGTTCGCATTTGTGTTCCTCACGTGTGCCCCAAAGAATGAGGTGATTTGGTGAAATGCTATGCCCAAGATTACCATCCGAGTTGCCGTCGGGGAAGTGGCTCAAATAGCCTCGGCTATCACTTCCTTTTGACGGCCGTGATGGTCAAGCGGATTAAGGCGCCCTGTAGTTACCAGTTGCGTTGCTTCTGGGAGTATGGGTTCGAGTCACTTCTGGGGTGTGAGTTTTCATTCGCATATAGTCCTGGGGACCATTCAGGCTTGTTCGCATTTGTGTTCCTCACGTGTGCCCCAAAGAATGAGGTGATTTGGTGAAATGCTATGCCCAAGATTACCATCCAAGTTGCCGTCGGGGAAGTGGCTCAAATAGCCTCGGCTATCACTTCCTTTTGACGGCCGTGATGGTCAAGCGGATTAAGGCGCCCTGTAGTTACCAGTTGCGTTGCTTCTGGGAGTATGGGTTCGAGTCACTTCTGGGGTGTGAGTTTTCATTCGCATATAGTCCTGGGGACCATTCAGGCTTGTTCGCATTTGTGTTCCTCACGTGTGCCCCAAAGAATGAGGTGATTTGGTGAAATGCTATGCCCAAGATTACCATCCAAGTTGCCGTCGGGGAAGTGGCTCAAATAGCCTCGGCTATCACTTCCTTTTGACGGCCGTGATGGTCAAGCGGATTAAGGCGCCCTGTAGTTACCAGTTGCGTTGCTTCTGGGAGTATGGGTTCGAGTCACTTCTGGGGTGTGAGTTTTCATTCGCATATAGTCCTGGGGACCATTCAGGCTTGTTCGCATATATATATATATATATATATATATATATATATTTCCCTGCCCGAAACGCTGCGCGTGCTAGTGGCTTTACAAGACTGTAATTACCATATTTGTATCCTCACATTCCTTATGTACATTCTTGTATATGCATAAATAAATAAATAAATAAATAAATAAATATTCGCGCCTCTTAAAAAGAAAAGAAAACATTTTTTTGTCTCCCACCAGGGCAACCATATCGACTGCTAATACAACGACAGCGGCAACAGCAGCAGCAGCAGGATGCCCAGCCAACATCACCCAGCTCACCAATCAACACACGAGTCAGGTCTCCCGACATGTTCAGCCCCACGCCAGATTTTGAACAGGATTTCTCACCTAAAACACCCCCATACTTGGCGGACGATGACGATTCCGACCCCGAACCGCCACCACCAAGAACCCGCCGCTACAAACGTAAGTTATTTTTTTTTAATTATTATTATTATTATTATTATTATTATTATTGCGAGTGCTAGAGAGAGAGAGAGAGAGAGAGAGAGAGAGAGAGAGAGAGAGAGAGAGAGAGAGAGAGAGAGAGAGAGAGAGAGAGAGAGAGAGAGAGAGAATCATATAGACACCTCTTAAAAGGCTATTCCTTCCAGGGCTGCCATATCGCACTCTAATTCAACAACAACAACAACAATGCGAGGAACAACAACAACAACAACAACAACAACACGCACACGCCTCGCCCAGCTCCTCGGTCCATATGCGCGTCAGATCCCCCGATTTGTTCGAAAGTTATAGCAGCGACCAGTCAACATCATCGCTTCGGCGTGGGGGGCAGCATAGGGAACGTGAGTATTTCACATTTTTTTGTTTTGTTTTTGGTGTTGTTATGTGATCTCGATCGCACCACTCGCTCAAAAAAAAAAAAAAAAAAAAAAAAAAAAAAACAGACGAGGGCATGCCAATATTAATGCTAATTTTTTTTAAGACATCTCAATCAACAATCAACACACTCACACACAGTTATTAATACCTCTTTTTTTTTTGCAGACGCTGACAGTGACTCATCATCATCAAACCCAGCAGACTCATCACCAGAGTCGGTCGACTCACCACCACCACCACCACCTTCCCCGTCCCCTCCCCCTCCTCGGGATATTGAAATTGTGAACATCATTCGCAATTTCAATGGGGCTTACACACGATATTCATTTAGCGTGCCAGAGCACGTGCGGGGTGATCCAGGAGCTTATTTACGAACATATCGCGCATTTTTCATTAATTTCGTCAGTGGATTGTTTACTTTAGAACATCCACATATACGCATCTTCCCTGATTTCACGTTTGGGGTGCGGAGGCTCAACGTAGAGCCCGACGATGATTTTGATCCAGTAATGCACATGCGCGGGGAAATGCGTGCCATAACTCAAGAGGAAGTAGAACAGCTTGTTAATTTGTGGGTCGAAGAGATCGACAATAAACTAGAGGAGTTGCTAGGGGAACAGGAAGGGTCGAGTGTCGGGATAGAGTCGATTTTGGGGTTTTACATAAATGTGGCCCTTATCGAACACCCAATTCGACTGGGTTCATTCGTAGATTACCCGGCCAAGTTACGGGGCAAAGGTCACGTATTCAACCCCCGAGGGGAAACCAATATTTACCTTATGCAGTGCATCGCCGTGCACAAATGTTTAGCCCGCGGGCTCCTTTATAACGACATCAAAACTCGGGCCAAATCTGGGCGATGGTGTCGCCGACAAGTAAGATGGAGTAATAATATAGGCACCCCGGTATCTTTTGACGACATCGCCAAAGTCGAAGATTTAAACAGGTCTTCTATATTTATTTATGTTCTGGTAAAAGGAGATAATGGTCGTCATTACATTAGTTTGGCTAGAAAAGGCCGTGGGAATTTTAAGGATGTCATATCTTTACTTATGCTGGAAGGCCAACATTTGGTCCTCATCAAGAACTTTACCAAATATGTGCGTAATATGAGGTCTCATTCGGAAAACATCCCAGCTGATTATGACTTTTGTCACAGCTGCCTCATCGCCCTCCCACCCCATCAAATGCTCGAGCATGAATCAACTTGCGAGGTCAAACAAACGTTGCATTTTCCTCCCCCTGAAAAGAAAATAGAGTTTAAACATTTCGGGCGAGCGTACGGGCCAAGCCACACGTGTTACTACGATTTCGAGTGCGCCTTGCAAAAGGATAGGCCACAGGGCATAATCGAAGCACGTCACAGGGCCATTGCATATGCGTACATAATCATAGACCGTCGCTTTAATATCGTAGAAAAAGATTTCTACCTCGGGCCTAATTCTGCAACCCATTTTTGTTAATAAACTATCCTCCTCGTGGGCCAGAATAACGCGAGAACAGCCATATTACCATCTGCACATGTCCAATGAGCAAATGGAAAGTTACAAGAGTCAGACCATGTGCGAGATATGCGACGAACCTTTCGGGCCCAAAATCGTCAAAAATAGACACCACGACCATTCACTGAGCGAACATAATTACTTAGCCGCCCTATGCTCTCGCTGCAATCTCCAGTGCAAAGATGGCTACAAATACTTGCACGCATTTTCACATAATGCGGCGTATGATTTAGGGGTTTTGTTAAACGAGTTAGGAAACGTGCCCAAACGCAACGTAGACATTATGTCCAAAGACGGGTGTAAATTTATGAAAGTTGACATTGACTTTCTTAGATTTATGGACAGCTTAGCCTTGCTCAATGGGTCGTTGGCCAAATTAGCCAAGGAACACATCGACAGTGGCAAACCTACGACGTTCACTCTCGCCATGTTAGATAAGGTCCCTGCTGAGGCCCATAATTTTTTGTTAACTGGCAAACAGTCCTTTTGTTATGATTACGTGTCAAATTGGGATGTATTAAATGAACCGCGGCTCCCCCCCAGAGATGCATTTTTCAATACCTTGACGCAGGAAGAGCTCCCTGAAAAAGAATACAAACAAGCGTTGGAGGTATTTAAATTAGCCAAGTGCCGCAATATTGGCGAATATCTCGTCTTGTATTTAAAAGTTGATACTGGCATTTTAGCAGACATTTTCACGGTGTGGCGACGCACTATGTTAGATCTTTATAGATTAGATATTGCATATTACCTCTCTTTATCTAGTTTCGCGTGGGACGCCTTCCTGTTCAAAAGTAAGGTGGTGCTAGATCCAATATCAGACCCTAGAATGTATGACCTCATTCGCAGGAATTTAAGAGGAGGCTTCACCTCAGTTGTAAAGCAATTGTCTACCGCCGAGAACCATTACACCGGGGCGGGGTCTGGCGAGGATGGAACCCACATCCTCTATCTAGACTTCAATTCACTCTATGCTACGTGCATGAGTGAAAAGCTCCCCACAGGCGGTTTCCGTTGCCTAACTGACGCCGAACGCGATGAAATGCTATTGCAGGGTTTGAGAAATATTGACTGCAATCAAGAGCGCGGTTATTGGATTTTGTGCGACACTAAACAAGTTTCCCCCGACGTAGCTAGATACACTGACGACCTGCCATTAATTTTAGCACACGCCGACATCGTGACGGAACAACTGTCAGAATACAGTAAGTCGATCCTAGTTGCGGAAAATCGCAAGCTGCCGCGCAATAATCGAAAACTCATTGCCACCCACGAAGCACAACGCGACTATTTAATTAGTCTAGATTTCCTTCAGCTTTTAATGCGACTAGGGGTGGAAGTTTCGCGCGTGCACACTATCTTTGAATTTGAGCAGAGGGCACACCTCAAGTCCTTCGTAGATAGTAATATTCGCGAGCGCACAAACTCGACCTGTGCAATTAAGTCTAAGGCATTTAAACTTGTAAATAACGCTATATATGGCAAATCTTTAACGAATTTTTAGCGTTATGCCAATAAATACTATTTAACCACAACTCGCAAACAGTTCCTCAAACACGCTCGCAGCCCGTTTTTCAAACGAGCGACTTTGCTGAGTGAGGACCGTGTCCTTTGCACGACCCGCAAAGATTCGCTCACTATTGATACGCCCACATATCTAGGCTTTCAAATTCTTCAAATAGCTAAAAGGCGGCTATATTCCTTTTGGTACGACACGGTCAAAGCAAAATATGGTGACAAGGCAAAACTGCTCTACACCGACACTGACTCGTACATTATTCAGCTTACTTGCAGAGATGCTTTTGAAGAGCTTAATAAGGCCCCGCTCATACGCCACATTGATTTTAGCAATTTCCCCGAAGATCATTCTCTATATTCAATCGCGCGAAAAGGCAAACTGGGTCTTTTAAAGTCCGAAGTAGGGTCTAAAATTATAACCCAGCTCGTTGCCCTTAAGCCCAAAATGTACTCGCTAGTGACGCTGGATAAACAGCACATTTGCAGATGCAAGGGGATCACACGACGTCAGCAAGCTGGGCTAGAACACTCATCTTTCATAGACGCCCTTGAAACAAACACAAGTCGGAGGTTTGTGACTAGGACTATTAGAAATGTTGGCGGGCAAATGTGCACATGCGTTACTGTCAAGAGAGGCTTATCCGCGTTTGATGATAAGCGATACGTAATAAGCCCCACTGTTTCACTCGCTTATGGTCACCCCGATATTCCACACGATCCAGAGGATGAGGAGGCAGTCATTAGTGACTTAGAGATGGATGTGGACGCGCAGGAAAATGTGGAACAAAATATACGCCCTGCAGGACGGCGTCATTACCCAATTTTCAATATGTGGGCCAAGAGAGATTCATTGGCCCAAAACCTATTCCCAAACTTGCTGTGAAATATGCTCGCTCCTCTGCATTTAAAAAAAACTGTTTGCATTCTCACATTAGTGCGTGTTATTGTTTTTATTGTTGTTATTATTTTATAATGTTATAAGGGATGTTATTATTATTATTATGCCTATAGATTTAAGCTTGTAAATATGTATATATTATGTTTTTGTTTCAATAAACAAACAAAAAAAAAGTACGTATTTTTAATGTTTTTCTTTGTCACGCCCTAAGCTTGTATATCTATCTATCTATCTATCTATCTATCTATCTATCTATCTATATATATATATATATATATATATATATATATATATATATATATATATATATATATATATATATATATATTATTATATATATATTATGTTTATGTTTCTATAAAAGAAAGAAATGCATGTTTTTTTATATCCCCCATATATATATATATATATATATATATATATATATATATATATATATATATATATTGGTGTATACTGGCAGCAGGTTTTCTTTCAAACATGTTTCATTGAATATGACCGCATATTCTGTATTTATTATTTTCTGGTTTAGGGCTTCTATCCCTCTAACTATTTTCTTAGCATCAGGGCTTAATTGAAATAGGAGTTCTCCAAAACTCATTTTCGTACTTTTAAGGTGAAGAAAAGAAGTGATTTACTATAGAGTGTATTACACTTATTTGTATAATTTGCACGACGTTTCGAACCTCCATGGTTCATTCTCAAGTGAACAGATCTTACAATACTAGTTGATTTTATACCCGCATTAGGTCAGGTGATAATACAATGAAGGTGAAAACATGGGGGGATACATAAGGGATAAACATAGGGGCTGCAGAAGGCTTATTGGCCCATACGAGGCATGTCCTATCTAAACACAAAGATTAATCCAGTGTAATTGGCCTGTTATGTTGGCCATTGTCTTCTGTGTTGGCATCGATATGTTCTTGTCTTGTCCTTACTCTCATGGTGGGTAGAGTAAATAGTTCCGTGATTTGGGTGTTCATGGTAGGTCGCTCTATTCTTATGTGAATTGCCTCAAGAATTTGTAATCTTCTTGAATCTTGGGTTTTGTCTATTATGCAAGTATTCTTGTTCAACATTTCTCTTGTTAGAGTAATGTCATGGGCTTGTCTCATGTGATTCCTAGGGGCACCAGATTGAAGATGGCATGTCAAACGCCTCGTCAGCTTGGTCGACGTCATACCTATGTACTTACATTGAAGGTTACATCCTTCGTGGGGGCAAGTGTACATGTATACAACGCTTGACTGCTGTAGAGGGTTCTCCGTCGGCTTCGGGCTGTTTTTGATAAGGAGTTCGGAAGTCTTCTTGGTTTTGTAGAATATTATCAGGTTTATGTTTTGGTTAGGAGTAGTGCTTTTTACTCCTTTACGGATTATTTCTTTCATTATTCTTTCCTCTTTTATATGTTCACTGTGCATGGTTGATTTGTAATATAATTTTATTGGGGGTGTTGTGGTTTCTGTTCTAGGTTCTGAATTATACCAACGGTCCAAGTGTCTTCTTATAGCATCGTTTATTTCCGCGTTGCTATATCCGTTGTTCACCAATACCTGAGTTACTCTTTCAAACTCTCTACTCACGTTGCTCCATTCAGAGCAGTGGGTAAGCGCTCGACGAATATAAGCATTGAGAACACTGGCTTTGTATCTTTGGGGGCACTCACTTCTACCGTTCAAGCTTAGGATATGCCTACGGCAATGTTAAGACGCATAAACCAGGTAACCCACTACGCCCTATAATCAGCCAAATACCAACCCCAACTTATCACCTGGCAAAGAAACTCAATGAACTCCTAACTCCATACACTCCAAGTAAGTTTAGTCTACAATCATCAGCAGATTTCCTAGAATTGATCAAATCTACCCAGCCCGATGGAATCATCGCTTCCCTGGACGTTGAATCCCTTTTTACCAACGTCCCAGTCGACACAACCATAGGAATGATACTGGACAGAGTATACAGAGACGAGAGCACCCCCAAATTAGACATACCTGAGCCACACTTGAAAAGTCTTCTCGAAGCATGTACAAAGGAAGCCCCTTTCATCAGTCCACAAGGAGACATGTATTTACAAATAGACGGAGTAGCAATGGGCTCCCCCTTAGGAGTTTTATTTGCTAATTTTTATATGGGAACCATCGAAGATAGGGTCTTCAGTAGCAGACAAAAACCAACTGTATACTGCCGTTATGTAGATGACATATTCGTAATAGTAAAAGACTCAGATGAACTAATTGACCTAAAAAGACACCTAGAGAGAGAGTCAGTACTCCGATTTACACATGAAAATAGTGAAAATAACAGTCTGCCATTCTTGGATGTACTAATAACAAAAACAGGAACCTCTTTAAGCACCAACGTATATACCAAGCCCACCAACATAGGATTATGCCTGAACGGTAGAAGTGAGTGCCCCCAAAGATACAAAGCCAGTGTTCTCAATGCTTATATTCGTCGAGCGCTTACCCACTGCTCTGAATGGAGCAACGTGAGTAGAGAGTTTGAAAGAGTAACTCAGGTATTGGTGAACAACGGATATAGCAACGCGGAAATAAACGCTGCTATAAGAAGACACTTGGACCGTTGGTATAATTCAGAACCTAGAACAGAAACCACAACACCCCCAATAAAATTATATTACAAATCAACCATGCACAGTGAACATATAAAAGAGGAAAGAATAATGAAAGAAATAATCCGTAAAGGAGTAAAAAGCACTACTCCTAACCAAAACATAAACCAGATAATATTCTACAAAACCAAGAAGACTTCCGAACTCCTTATCAAAAACAGCCCGAAGCCGACGGAGAACCCTCTACAGCAGTCAAGCGTTGTATACATGTACACTTGCCCCCACGAAGGATGTAACCTTCAATGTAAGTACATAGGTATGACGTCGACCAAGCTGACGAGGCGTTTGACATGCCATCTTCAATCTGGTGCCCCTAGGAATCACATGAGACAAGCCCATGACATTACTCTAACAAGAGAAATGTTGAACAAGAATACTTGCATAATAGACAAAACCCAAGATTCAAGAAGATTACAAATTCTTGAGGCAATTCACATAAGAATAGAGCGACCTACCATGAACACCCAAATCACGGAACTATTTACTCTACCCACCATGAGAGTAAGGACAAGACAAGAACATATCGATGCCAACACAGAAGACAATGTCCAACATAACAGGCCAATTACACTGGATTAATCTTTGTGTTTAGATAGGAGATGCCTCGTATGGGCCAATTAATAAGCCTTCTGCAGCCCCTATGTTTATCCCTTATGTATCCCCCCATGTTTTCACCTTCATTGTATTATCACCTGACCTAATGCGGGTATAAAATCAACTAGTATTGTAAGATCTGTTCACTTGAGAATGAACCATGGAGGTTCGAAACACGTCGTGCAAATTATACAAATAAGTGTAATACACTCTATAGTAAATCACTTCTTTTCTTCACCTTAAAAGTACGAAAATGAGTTTTGGAGAACTCCTATTTCAATTAAGCCCTGATGCTAAGAAAATAGTTAGAGGGATAGAAGCCCTAAACCAGAAAATAATAAATACAGAATATGCGGTCATATTCAATGAAATATATATATATATATATATATATATATATATATATATATATATATATATATATATATATATATATATATATATATATATATATATATATATATATATAACATTCCACAGTGTGCATATTAAACAGTAGAGACTCAGCCCCCAACATGGAAAGACCTGATGAGATAATATCTCAAGCCCATCTTAACATCTTCAGGGAACCATGTCGGATGATAATAGCGGGTTATTTAAATGCAGGGAAATCATTTTTATGCAACAAACTCGTGCACAAGTACCATGAAACATTCGCTCGAATAATTATATGTGGTGGGGGATATCCCGAGTTGATGAACAATCCACGAATTAATAGAAAAATTGTTGCTCATTCGAGCATTATTGATCCTTTGGATGAGCAAATGGGTAATTCCCCAATGCTGATAATAATCGACGATCTCTTTACTGAAAGCGCAAATTCAAAAATTGTTTCTGATATTTTCACCAGGGGGCGTCATCATAACATCTCTGCCATATTGATCACGCAAAATATATTTTTCCCTGGAAAATATTCTAGGAACATAAGCCTAAACGCCTCGCATTTCTTATTAGTCAAATCAAGAGATCTTTCTCAAATTGAGACTTTGGGACGTCAAACATTTGGGAAACAGGATTCAAAGAAATTTCTAGAAATATATAAAAAGGTCATAGCCAAACCCTATGGTTATTTATTTGTAGATCTGGGGTCAAGCACACCCGCCAGCATAACTTTGCGCGGGAATATTGTCGAAGAGGAACCATTTGAAATAGTTTATCAATGGTGAGCAAGAAACAGCAAATACTCGATCGAGTTTATAATGATCCTACTTCCACTGGGGGATTTGGAGGCGTGCAGAGATTATATAAAGCAGCTAAATTACTTAATTCTGACATAACACTGGCCGATGTGAAAGATTACTTAAAATCCTCAGACGCATATACGCTGCATTATTTACAACCTAAAAAATTCGCGCGTCGACGAGTTTTGAGTCCTAAACCACGGGTTTATGTGTCTGTTGATCTAGCAGAAATGGGGAAGTTGGCAGGGATGAATAATGGCATCAAATATCTGCTCGTTTGTGTGGACATATACTCCAGGTTTGCTCAAGTAGTGCCGCTAACTAGTAAAGACGCGAACATTGTGTGTAGGGCACTAAAATCTATACTAGAGACACCTCACTCGCGCGGGGTGCGGAAAATTAATTCAGATCGAGGGGGGCGAATTTTACAACGCGCGTGTGAAAAAGATGTTGGCCTCTAAGAAAATTGTGCTGTATAGTGTATTTTCTCAGGAAACAAAAGCATCCATAGCCGAAAGATTCATACGCACTTTGAAAACTAAGCTTTACAAGTATATGACTTCGCACAACACATTGAAATATATAGGGGTGCTGCCTGACGTTGTAAAAACATATAATGTCTCGCCACACCGAGGGTTGGGGGGCAGAACCCCCAGAGAGGCGCATGCTTTAACAAAACCAAGAGAGATTGTCAATCTATTTAACTTAATGTATAAAAACCCAGGCAAAACATCGCGGGGCATCATTCCACAGCTGAAGGTTGGCGAAACAGTACGCATTACTTTATCTGATCGCGTTTCGAAATTTAAAAAAGGTTTCAAACAGCAGAATACGCGAGAAATCTTCACAATCGCGCGAGTGGACAATAGCCAGAGGGTCCCTTTATACTATTTGAAAGATTTGAACGGTGGCAATATTGACGGAGGGTTTTATAGACAGGAACTAACCCTCACCCATTTGCCCGCCGCCTTCAATATTGAAAAGGTTTTGAGCAAGAGAGAAGTCGACGGTCAGTTGCAATATAAAGTCAGATACGAGGGTTATGATCAATCATTCGACCAATGGGTCGACGCTGATGACGTACTGAAACTATGAAGGAGCCTTTAGTTCAGAAATACTGGGATCTGATAAGACTATTAGCCGGTCTTAAGTACTCCAGCAGAAAGAAATTATTTGAAAAATTCAAAAAGCCACACATAAATTGCCTATCGGAAATATTTAAAAATCTGTTAAGAAATAAATTGCCCGTGCCTAGCGAGGTTTTAAAAAAACTGAAAAAATATAGTTCATTAATTCGTGTTGTAGCTTGCAAGAAACCTTCCACGGCAATTAAAAAAAAAATATTAACTAGCAAACGGGGTGGTAATATCCTATCTATTCTCCTTCCCATTGCCGTTAATCTGTTGTCGCGTTTATTTACCAAATGAGAGAGTATTATTTAGTCCCGCGGAAAATAATGGACGAGCGAGTGCCGGCCACTTTGCCGACAGTGCCAGAGATATCGATGCCAACGCCCCCGCAACAGACAACTGAGAACGCCCAGCCCGAAAGATCTAATCCTACTGTAGCACATCTGATAAATCTGAGATTAAAAGCGATACATCACGAATATGCAAGGGCACTTTTAAAATATTTCGACGAGAGCGGGCTTGTTAAATGGGACGTTAATGGCAATATAATGAGTCCTGTGACTGGCTTGCATATAATTAATGATATTATATATGGGATGACGGTCCACAATGCTTTATTTGCCCCTACTAAACTACCTCTTGCAAAATTATTTTTTAATGTGGCTTCAATTCCTATGGATCTATTTAGAAACACTGCGGCTCGCAGACAGGTTAACGATGAGGGAATTAACAGGAGACGGGGCGTGGCTGTTTCGACCTCTGACCTCCCTCCTAAGCGGATCAAGGTCGGTGGTCGCGGGGATCGGGTCGCCCCCTCGTGGTTGGCATATTAAAAACAAATTACGGCGATTTGAGCATTTATTCATTGCCCACCTGTGACCCGGTACTGATGCCAGAATGGACACTCACATTATATACGCGACCAACGTTGCCGATGCAGATCTGTATCCTGATAACATTCCCAGCTCTTTTTCAAATCGCTTGTATAAGGAATTAAATTTGAATCCCAAGCGCGCCTATGAAATGTGTTTACAGAAATTATTGCTCCCCACATCTCATTACGTGATTATGAAAGACGATCTAGAGAGTTATGTGAGGGTTGGTTTAATATGCACCAATGTACAAATGACGGGCTTTAAACACACCTATTCGAAGTTTTTACTGAAAAACAACATTTTGGCAGGAAGCATAAAGGAAATTAATAATGCAATTAACAATGAAATAGCCAATATATTGTCAAGCAAGGAATTGAGTTTTATAGATAAAGCTTATAAAAAGCTATATCCAAAATATGGAACAACGTATATAAAATACGATTCAAGCTATAATCGCAATAAATTTAGTGCCGTATACAGCGACGCCATAATGTCGCAGTTCCAAAGACCAGGTGAAGAGATATATAATATGGTTTGCCGAATTTCGCTATCGTTCGGGCGTGCGATCGGGAAGGTAATAGGCACCGAGACAGGTGAGGATTATGTCATATATTTAATCAGGGGTATAAAATATGAGACAGGCAAGGAAACTGATTTATGTGTCTACCCACCACAGCCGAGAGGAATGATGGATAATTTGTGTATTTATTGCGACAAAATTATGCCTACGAGTTATGGTGATCAGTTAGTCAATATACTGGACGTTGTCTCTTTAAATGGGAGTGACGGTGGTAATAAGAAGTTATATAAACCTCTGAACACTTCAATTGTCGACAGTGTGAGCATTACAATGACCGATCAAGAAGGCAATCCTGTTTATTTCGATGCGCGAGGCTGCACGATTGCAGTTTTGCATATAAGGCCGACTTTGGGGGTTATATAATTGAGCGTTGAAGCCTATAATCTTCATTACCTTGCATCTAGTTGCAAAATGCGCGTCGATTTTACCCCGCCGTCGGTGGAGGAGTTATTAATACTCCTAACGCCCCCCGTTTCCGGGAGAGGGGGCGGTTTAGGGGACGTCCGCATTTTTAACAGTACTAGGCGTCATGTGCGAGGGGGTGGGATTTTTAGTTTCATAACTGGACTGGCGAAGCGAGCGGCACCATTCTTGATGAGAACCTTGGCCCCTGCTGCATTGAGTATGGGCCAGGATGTTGTGCAAGAAATAAACAGTGGCGAACGCACATTGAAACAGTCGCTCAAACACAGAGGCCTAGAAACATTAAAACATGTTGGGAAGCAAATTGCGGGTGGGCGGGTCGTTAAGAAAAAAAAAAAAGGAACAGAAGGATTAAGACAAAAAACAAAAAACAAAAACAAAGCAAAACAAGAAATTTGTTCAGGAAAATCGACGGAGGGAAATATAATGACGTGTTTGCTTAAAAATTGAATCACTCTCGAAACAACTATTGACAAGATAGCATGGCGGGGCTGCAAGTACCACTGGGGAATTATGCCGCTGCGATAACTGACGCCTTTCCCAAGCCGTTCTCCGCTAGGATGGTAGAGGCTACTATAGCCTCGCGTCAAACTATTGATGTTTTGCCAGTAAATACTGGGGGCAATAAATTTAGAGATGCGTATCTTGAATTTAACATTAAAGGCGTGAATGGCCACTTTCTAGATATGTCGTCATTGGCTTTGGAACTATCGCTAGCAGTAACGGGCGAAGATGGAGCTAGTGCGATAGGGGATACAGAAAATGTAACAATTAGTAATGGTCTATCACAGACTTTATTCAAATCTATAGTAGTGTATTTCAATGAGACTGTGGTCGAAACTAACTCTCTATTCTCATACTGGAGTTATACAAAGCTGCTGACTACTATTTCGGGGTGCGAAGCTGAGAGATATCGGAAACTAGCGCATTTCTTTAAAGGTAATGACCCCAGCAGATTTTCCAACGACTATTTTGCTGCAATGACTGAGGAAAGGGAGCAGCAAATGACTGAGATGAAAACTATGGGTGTGCACACATGCTTTAAATTATTGGCGGATGTTACTACAATTAGCGAATACGTTCTGGATAATGTGGATGTGCGCATTCGCCTAGAACTGAACCCGGATAAATGGATTATTCATAGCGAAAGGGATAATGCAAACTTTAAATACCATATTAAGATGGCGAGGTTGTGGATAGATCGCATAATGCCATACCCGGCTGGCTTAACGGCCATTAATAAGGCATTGATACAAAATAACACCCCGATAACATATACGTTTAACAAAACCCTATTAAAGACTCATATACTGGGCACAGGACAGCGGACAATTACAATGGATCAGCCCTGGGGAACTGTAGTTCCCGAGCGTTTATACATGATTATCGTAGATATGGAGGCAATGTCAGGAGGCTATACCCAGAACCCATTATATTTTGAGAATTGTCAGCTCACGAGTGTATTTATAACTCTGAATAGCACTACTTTATTTAATATTGCTTGCGCTTTTCCACACAACTGCGCAAAATTATATTATACGACGCTACAAGCTTTAGGTTTCGATAATGCCCACACGCTATCCTATGACGCATTTGTTAACGGTGGCACTATACTGGCTTTCAATTTACAGCCCGAAACTATAAAGGACGCAATGCCCCTGGAAGTGTCTGGTAACCTGAGAATTAGTCTAGAATTTAAAATGCCTGTGGTGGGAAATAAAGTCATTTTGCTTTATGGCGGCACCACTGGCATCCTGAAAATTAATGCGGAACGTAGAATAGTTTGTGATACGAGAGCGTAAAAAGCTATGAATTGTCTTGAAATTAACGAAGCGCTGAATGGGGTGTTGGGTCGGGAGGTGCAATATCTGGGATGTTATCTCGCCAATGATGCAAGAAAAATTTTGAAAAAGATCTATAACTATCCTGTGGTATTTATAATTAATACACTAGATGCAGAATCTGCAGATACAATGGGTCATTGGGTTACATTTTGTATAGTCAAAGCAATGACTAAGACAGAAATTGTCATTCTTGATAGTTTTGGAAACCCGAGAATTGAAACGTATTCGAAATATTTTAAGGTTATATTGAATAGCTTTGAAAAATATGATTTGCACATATTCAATGACAGAATACAGCAGTTGGAAACTTATTTCTGCGGGAACTATGCATTATACTTCACCTACTATTTATCCCATCTAGGGGTGGGAAAAGCGCTTCGGAAATTTGCGCAGGATTTTAAATATGAACAACACAGCAAAAATGACGCTTTGGTTGTGAAATTTACGTATGATAACCTGAATATGCCACTCTGTCAAACAACATTTTGCCTGGGAGATGATTCCCAGGATGCGTGCTATAACCTGTGTGAGCAGATGACCTAGCTTGCCTGAGGGGGTGGGGTGTGGCGGGGGGGGGGGGGGGTGAGGGAGGGGGTAGAGGTTTTAGGGGTATATATAAGCCCACTCCTAAGGCCCATTGAGGCCCATTGACTTAACTTGTCCACCGACGAACGCCCTTGGTTCTGGTCATCATTAGAAGCCCACAAGCGAAGTTTTTTGAAAATGGAATTTGCCCGTGGTGAGTTTTTTTTTATTATTTTTATTTTTATTTTTTTTTTTTAACATAACTCTGATATAGGTGAGAACGTGTGTGTGTGTGTGTGTGTGTGTGTGTGTGTGTGTGTGTGTTTTTTTATGTTTCTTGTTTGTGAATATAAAATTTTATTAATGTTTTTTTATTTTTTTTTTTAACATAACTCTGATATAGGTGAGAACGTGTGTGTGTGTGTGTGTGTGTGTGTGTGTGTGTGTGTGTGTGTGTGTGTGTGTGTGTGTGTGTGTGTGTGTGTGTGTGTGTGTGTGTGTGTGTTTTATGTTTCTTGTTTGTGAATATAAAATTTTATTAATGTTTTTTTTTTTTTTTTTTTTTTTTTTTTGCAGAATTGTTGAACGGTTGCTCAAAAATTGAGGTGACTGGTGGGATCAATTTCAACTTTGGGACTGCTCTCATCCTGCCAGCTGGGGTGACGCCCCATGATGTAGCGGATATATTGAAGAGTAGTGGTGGTGCCAATGTTCTGCCGATGTGTCAAGCCCCCAAAACTTCATCAACTTCGCCTACGACCTCGCCTGAGACTACGGAGATGCCAGGGCCAGTGCCAGATGTCGTTGTGGCCACTATGCACCCCAAGCCGACGGTGCCCATGCCCCCGCCTGAGACGCGGCCGGTGCCAGAGCCCCACCCCGCGGCCCGCCTTGTTGTTGACTCTATGGATTCACGGGTGCCGACCCAGGCGGGACCAGGACCATTCCCAATAACGGCAACAACAACAACAAAAGAGCCCATAGCTAAGAAGGCGAAGAGTGGAGAGATGGCTCTGAAAACGAAGGCAACAACAACAACAGAGCCCATAGCTAAGAAGGCGAAGAGTGGAGAGATGGCTCTGAAAACGAAGGCAACAACAACAACAACAACAACAGAGTCCAAAGCTAAGAAGGTGGCGAAGAGTGGAGAGATGGCTCTAAAAACGAAAGCAACAACAACAACAGAGCCCAAAGCTAAGAAGGCGGCGAAGAGTGGAGAGATAGCTCTAAAAACGAAAGCTTCGACAGCGCCTTTGATGAAGGACATTGCAAAGCCAACAAGTCGCCCTGTACAAGATTGTCAAATAACCTGGGAACAGCCTGCACAGGGGCCCGCACCGGGGCCTTGTCGGGCTAGGCTATCTACGCGAGGCCAACGCAAGAGGACGACGACGACGACCCCATATGATAAGAAGTCGAGCAACCGCGAGGCTTCCCCCCAACCATCCCCCTCGGGATATGTACCTCCAACAAGACGCCCTAACCCGCCTCCCCCAGCGACCCGCCAGCCGGAGGCAGTTACCCACATTAGCGAGAGTGAAGACGAGGATGCCCGACAGACCCCCCAGAAATTAGCGACGGTGTGCCGCGTAACCCCTATGGCACCTAAGACACAAGAGCTGAACACGGGGGACATATTGTCTTCGCAGACCTTAAACGCCGCGGTCGAACTGTTTAGTGAAAATCAATCGTTAGCCATGGAAGAGTTGGGCCTGGCTACGATTGACATGTTCACATCACAGTTCGAGCCGGTGGAGGGATTCGATGAAGAGGTCTCGGACCTCTTCGAGTGTGGCCAGAGAAAATTCTATGAGCCAGACTATGTAGAGCCCACTCCGACCATGGACTTGTTCACGCCGACCATGCACGAAGCAGCTTTATTGTCCTCGGGCGTCATGCGAAAACTTAATTAAATGAGTGTATTGCAGTGTCATGTATATATATATATATATATATATATATATATATATATATATATATATATATATATATATATATATATATATATATATATATATATATATATATATATATATTATTGTAGTTATGTGTATTGTAGGTTTTATTTGTTCAATAAAAAAGAACTAACGATGAAAATAAATAATGTTTTTAATTTACCGGTGGGGGGATATCTATAATACTGAATGAATGAATGAATTATGTCTTTTCTGATGTTTGCTCTTTCCTATGAAAAAACAAAACAAAACAAATATTTGATAATGTTCTTTCCTCTAAAATTAAAACATAAATACTTGTTTCTATATGTTTGGATGAAATAATAATACGTTGTTGTTTCCAGATCTGAATAATAAGCAAACTCCCGATCTTAATAATTAAACTATCCAGTGTTTGGAAATAAAAATGGAACTTGCATATATTTTTTTCTGTCAATTATTCTGAGTTTTCCCCATAGACGAAAACGGGACTGGACCGCCCGTGAAGATGTTTTCTGTGAAACGGAATATAGAGAAAATGGGGACAATAATCTGGAGTAACTGATGAAAAAATATAACTCGAGTCTTTCTCATTTTATCTTTTACCTGATTATTGAAACCGTACCAAATGTAAAGACAAAACCCTTTATTTCAGATACACTTCTCAGCAGGAATTAAAAAACCCAGATATATTGTATTTACATAAAAAAAAAAAAACACGCACACGCACACATATACTAGCGCCATTAAATACTCCAAAAACGTTTATATGCCTTTCACCAGTGTATTTTTTGGTTTCCAACAATTGAACATTCATCCTCGGTACCTCTCATAAGTAGAGACCCCCTCCTTGAGGCCCTAGACTCATCTTAAAAGCTCGAGACAAATCGTGCAAGAAAACAGGTTAGGATAGGGCACCAGTTCCTCAGGTATACCCTGGGTGGTGGTCCCCCCGGGACCCCAAGGGGGACCACCACCCCACCACCGCCAGCCAGCCAGGAGCGCGCTGACTGTGCCCTAACCTAACCACCTAAAACAAGAGGGATGGACGATCTGGCCCGACAGGGTCAAGTCGGCATGGAAGTGCCCAACCGTTTCTGAAATTTTTTTACCTCAATCTGTCTCCTTATTCACTACTACCTGCCAGCTCACCCAACGAAAATTTGTTTTTTAATACACTTACACATTTATTGGGTCTTTCCTTCACCTTCATTCAAGCACTAGGGTATTACAGTAAGTTTTTTCATTATAATTTTTATTAATATTATTATTTTTAATTTTTATTATTATTAGTATTATTATTAACAGGGGAGGTCGAGTGTGTGTGTGTGTGGGATGGGGGGGGGGGTGTAATGGTTCACATATCCACATTCCAATGCCCCCCTTCCAGGACTGAGGGTGCGGGGGTGTATAATAAACTATACCCACCTCCGGCGGCAGCTTGTCGAAGGCGGAAGTGGAGCCTAGACAGTTTGTCATGATAATTAGTAATGGCTCTTATTTTGATTATGGGTCCGTAATCCAGTTAAGCTTTTATTCTTAATTTATATTACAATGCTGGTAAAATACACTTCTTGATGATGAGTATGGAGTACAAATGAACTCATTGTGTACCCTATACTCACAGGATGAGTATAGGGTACACAATGAACTACCACTCACATCATGGGTATGGGTTGCACAAGAAACTATCGTGCAGAGGATGAGTATGGAGAGCAAAGTAAACAAAGATTCACACGATGAGAAAGGGTTGCGCAATGTCCTATGACTCACAGAATGAGTATGAGCTGCACAATAAACTACAGGTCACAGGATAAGTATGGGTTGCACAAACTACTGGTAACAAGATGAGTATGGGATGCACAATAAATTACCGCACAGAGGATGAGTATAGGGTGCACAAACTGGTTGGGTAAATGGAAATGGTTGGGTACATTTCCTTTCACCTAATGCGGCTATTCATGTGTCCGGACTCCGGCGATGGTGTGGTATTGGCTATTTATTTAACCATAACTTTGCTTTCATTTAAGATATGTTTTCCATGAAATGTAGTTACTTTATCGTCTACATCTGTCTTTATTCTGACATAAAGATCTTTGACGTTACTTTGCATATATGCAAATTAATTATAAAATTGATTGGCTTGTGTGGAGGCCTTCACACTCCCTGAGCGAGCCATCAAGTAACTATAAAAAGGCATATATCTTCACTTTCACTTCAGTTATATTTATGCCAAAGTATTAACATGCAGCTTATATTTCTGTCTTTATGATGACATAGAAAACTTCGTTTATTACAATATCTAGATTAAATTAACATTGATCTTCGAAAGGTCGTAGTTCCCATATCGATAAGGAGAGCGTCGGCCAAGAAGCCTTGTTTAAAGTATGAATATTTTTCCTCTCTAATAAGGTATAATCTCTGTGATGGATTCACAAAAACTATTTTATATATATGCCTTTCTGATAACATATACAAATATAACCTTTATTTTCTGATCAGGGGAAGGAAGACACCAACAGTATGGGGGCGTAAATTTTATTAGTACAGGATAAATAATTCTGCAGAGTAAAACAGGCTTCTAAGTAGGTCTTAACAAATGTATAACATAGCCGTGGCTAACTCAAAGTACACGAAACTACTTAAATTGTACACCCGTAGTAAAATAAAAGTAATCTTGTAGCCTAGTAACAAACTCTGCAGAAACCTAATGGCCTATTGCTAGAATTAGCAGTGAGGCGAATGTAACAAATCTAACTCTAAGTATAACAGTCAGGACACCATAAGTGAACAACATAACATAATGGAAACCCTAGCTGGAAATAATCAGGCGGCAGAAAATTACATAGAGACTGGGAAAGCCTGATATGAATTTGGAGAAGGAAATAACCCCAGGCCAGAGGCCGAGCCGCCAAGGAATAAGGAGAGAATTTGACTGACTTAAGGGCTTACTAGTAGAATGGCTGTAAAGTCAAAGTAGTAGCTGCGGGCAGCGGAACACTTGGGGACGGGCGCTGCACCCCCACCCCGCAGGCCCGCAGGCCGGACCCCCCCCCCCCCCCGAAGGGCTAGTGTCTGCTGGCCGCGAGGGAAAACCTCCGGGTGGCAGAGCAACTACGCTATCGAACTGGGAAGGAAGGAGGACAGACTGGAGGAGCTCGCACGTCGCCTCGGCTTATGCCCCCTGGCCCTGGCCCGTGGGCGACGGTCGGTGAAGGGGGGGGGGGCATGGGGGCTGTAGCAACCGCGGCAGGGTCGGCCTCGGTGGTCCCCATGCCCAGAAGGCTTTTGACATGAGAGGGCCCCCGAGACTGCGCGATGGGCGCCTGCAGCGTCGTCCAATCGTCGGCCGAAAGGGGTGGAGGCTGCGACGCTGTGCCACCCGCCGCTTTGCCGGCAGGGGGCCTCTGGGGAGTGTGGTCGCCGTCCACATCAGAGTCGCCCGAGGAGTGGGAGGCGAAACGGGCGGGTTTCGTCCTGGCCAGGCCGGCTGCGTCCTCACACCACTGCGCTGTTGTCCTCGCACGACGCCGCCCGAGCCCTCTTCCGTGTTGCAGTTGCTGGGTGATCCGGCTTCTCGCCACTGCGGAAAATGAAAAAGTAAGCATCGGTAGGACTAACGGGAAAAAAGCAGGCAGGGAGACCCAGCTGCCGCACCAGCAACCGTCACATACACAAGTAGACAAAAGCAAAGGTAAAGTTAAGTGTCCATAGTGATTGAGAATACCGGACATAGCCAATGCTATCGTAATAAAAGCCAATGTAATAAAAGCTGAGCAGTTAAAATAGATTAAGAGAGTAATATTCATGTATAGATTGAACAGTATTATTCATGGTATAGTTTGGTTATATTAAGACCGTATTATTCATTGTATAGTTTGTTTATATTAAGACAGTATTATTCGTGGTATAGTTTGGAAGAATTCAAACAATATTAATCTCAAAAGTGAAAAGCAAAATTATTTGAGTATCCCACGAGAAATAGACACTGCTTTAACACTGCAACAGTATTATTAAGTAAATACCGGGCATAACTGAAGCTGGACTATGTAGCAAATTAATTTTAGAAAACTTAAATAAATAATAGGGAGCAAGGGAGCAGAGTACTCTCAACCCTCTCCTATGGACATGCTAGCATCCCATTATAAGCAACTCAAGCGAGCTTCCGGTCCCTCACCGGAATTCTATAACTGGGCCGAGAATCAGTGGTTCAAAAAGTTGTGCCAAGTCCTCGAGTCTCAAAATACTATCATCCTGAGTCTTCTAAATGAGAATCTAGCGATCCGCGCTAATCTCCAACAACAACAAGAAATAACCCTCCTCCGCGAGGATATTAGAAACTGCAAGGCAAGCCAAGACCAACTACAGCATGATTTGATTGATCTCCGTGAGGAAAACAACCTTCTGAAAACTGATGAAGCCATAAAAAAACAGGAGGAAGCTCTCAGCAAAATGACTGCATGTATCAGTACATTTTCAGCCCAACGTTCTGTCTCCCAGGATGAATAAGACCAGCAAAAGCTGCTAGACTCTGTTATAGTGTCGTCCCAAGATATACCTGTGGAACATGAAGGTGAAAACTGTGTCGAAATAGCTCAGGATCTCTTAAAAGGCAAATTGCAGCTCATTCTAAACAAATCTGACGTTATTGCTGCCTACAGAGTAGGCAAAAAGAATCCATCAGGTCAAAACCAACGGAAAATTCGCCTGAAGCTGTCTTCCCAGTTCACGAAATCCAATCTAGTCCGGACAGCTGCAACCCAACGGAAGGGATTATACATCAACGAGTGCTTGACTAAGAACAGACAGCACCTCCTCTACCGCCTGCGTCAAATCCGTCAAAAAAACCCAGATGCGATTCATCAGTGCTTCGTTAGAGATGGACTGATAAAGGTGAGAAAAACCGCAGAGGGCAAAATGTTCACAATTACTAAAGAAGAGAACCTCAACACTTTCCTCTCCCAATGTGGTCTGTCTCAGCTCATTATCACTCCCAGTGAATTAACTTAATTAACCCCCTGTCAACTAGTGGGGCTAGGTTTCCTAAGTCTCATTGTTTCATTTTCTGACTTAATTTTTAACTTACTCTTAACTAGTCATTTACTGAAATTATTTAATTGAGTGCATTAATAGTTCTTCAGGTCTTATTAATTATACAGTCATAACTGAACTATTTATAGTTAATAACCATTAGCTTAAATTTGCCTATGCTTATTATTCAACTTTTCTTTGATTTCATTTATTACCTAGGTTGCCTAGCCTCGCCATGCTCCCTTACTCCATTGTACCCCTGGCTTTGCCTGCATCTCAAATTGCAAATTGTTACTTACAGTGTACCTGAGAGTACTTGTAAGCAATCTACCTCATTTTTCATTTTTGCTCAATTTGTTTTTGTATTGCTTAGTCTTGTTTATATTTTTGTTTTGTATTTCTATATCTTGTGTTTTGTATAGTCCATGTTTATATGTTTTTTCTTTAATCTCATTTATTACCTAGGTTGCCTAGCCTAGCCATACTCCCTTACTCCATTGTACCCCTGTAAGCCCCTTTTGTGTTTGTTTTGTACAGTATTGTGTACATTTTTTTCCCTATTTTATAGCTTATTTCTACCTTGTAATTTGCCTTTCTTTCCTTGTTTTTCCTGCAATCAGCTTTTTTTATGCAGACAAGTATAGACCCAGAACTTAACCTCTTATCCACTATCTATGACAATTATCACTTTAATGATCTAAATTGCAGATATTTTGCAGCACATGATGTAAACAATGTATTAACTCATAATCACAATATCTCTGTAATCAATTTGAACGTTAGATCCCTAGGTAAACACTTCGATGATGTTAGTGCCTTGATTGAAGCTATTGACAACAAATTCTCTTTTATTATACTTACTGAAACATGGTTGAAAGAGGATACTACTCAGCTCTTTAACATGCCTAACTACTCAGCAATTCACAACTGTCGTCAACTTCAGAGAGGTGGTGGCACTGCTCTTTACTACCACCAAGAACTAACATGCTTAAAAGAAATTAGAACCAGAGACTGCTATGGGGAGTATATCTTCGCCAGCTTCAGAGTCAAGGGTGCCGAGTCTGTCCTGTCTGTGGGTGCAGTTTATAGAATTCCTAACACTGATGTGTCCGAATTCAACTCAAACCTTAGAAATCTAATACTTGATAACAGATTGAACAAAAACCATCTAATTATCGCAGGGGACTTTAATATTGACCTCTGCGAGCCTGAACACCCTACTGCTGTTAGCTTCCTCAACTGTATGAATTCCTGCTTCCTCATACCCTTAATCACTAGACCTACTAGAATCACTGATAGCACTGCCACGACTCTAGATCACATCTGGACAAACATAACCTCTCCGCTTACTTCAGGTATAATCACCGATAGCACTACAGACCATTACCCCACATTTCTCTTAACTAACATTAGCAAACCACCTCTTGAGTCAAGAGAGATACGTTTTAGACTACACAATGAAACTGCTATAAACAATTTTATAACTGCTGCTGATAATGTCAACTGGGAGTCCGAGTTAGGTAACATAGTGGACATCAACCTAGCAGTGCAATCTTTTCTTCAAAAAACTCTTACCCTTTATAATACCCACTGTCCTATGCTTACAAAACAAGTCACAACCAAAAGGCTTAACAATCCCTGGCTTACAAAGGGAATACTTAAATCTATTAATAAAATACATGACCTTGAGAAGAAGTATAGGTTAGGAATTGTCTCCAAAGAATTCTCAAAGAATTACTCATTATTGCTGTCTAAGATAATTAGACGAGCCAAAACTAAATACTACGAAGATAAATTTACCCAAATAAAGAGCAACATTAAACAAACTTGGAGAACAATTTCACAAATATTGGGATCAAAGAAGTCTTTAAATAACAAACCGACTCTCCTGTCTAATAACGATGGTCAGCTTTCAGCCTCTGATTCTGCTATTGAGTTCAATAGGTTCTTCTCTTCCATTGGTTCATCCCTTGCAAATGATATTCCATCTTCCAGTACTGACATTAAGGACTATATTACAGGTAACTATCCACAGTCTCTGTACCCAAAACCTATTAATTCCACTGACGTCAATGAGATAATCCTTTCCCTTAAAACCAAGTCTGGTGCCCTTGAGGAGATACCAACTTTAATTTACAAAAAAGCCTCCAGATCTTTAGCCCCTGCTATTGCTTTGCTCTTCAACAAGTCACTTGAACTCCAAACCTTCCCAGATATTCTAAAAAAAGCGAGAGTAACGCCTGTCCACAAATGTGGTGATCTCACAGATGTTAACAACTACAGACCTATATATATCCTGCCAAACTTGTCAAAATTGTTTGAAAAACTAATCTATAAGCAGCTTTACTCATATCTAGCCAAACTCAATATACTTAGCCCTTGCCAATATGGCTTCAGACCCAAAAAAAGCACTAACGATGCACTTATTAGTATGCTTAACTCGATTCATACAGCTCTTGATAAAAATGAGTTCCCTGTTGGGTTGTTTGTGGACCTGCGTAAAGCTTTTGATACTGTCAACCACCAAAACCTTCTTCTTAAATTACATCATTATGGAGTCAGAGGACACTCCCTACAATACCTCAAATCCTACCTTACTGATGTTACGTACTCCTAGCAGAATACGTATATAAATTTAAAATAACTTGTTTTGTTCCATTATATCATTGCCTGTATATGTACACACATTGTGTTTTTGGTAAATTATTGTGTGGTGTGGCAGCGTCAGTGGAGACAGGAGTGCGGTTGCTTTGCACACGTCTAATACCTGTTAGATTCGGGAAGTTGGACCTGTTCAGTTTTGGGAGTTCCAGATGTCACTTTTATCAAGTTTATAAAATTGTTTATTTTCTGTAATTAAACAGGTGGCATTGTACTTATATATTTTGCAAGTAACTATTATATTTAATTTGCATTCTTATGTGTTTTGAGAACAAGTGGTTGTTCAATTAGTTTTAAATATTAAAAAGTCTTTAGTTTCCATCCCTCATCCTGGATGAGGCAGAGGAGGAGAGGATTATGGGTAATGACAGAGCGAGAGTTCAGTAGCTTCGAGGGACCAGGAAGAATAACATGTGGGAGATAAGTCTGTTTACTTGTTGTTGTGTCATGTAGTAGATTTTTTACTCTGGGAGAGACAATATTTTGATGTTTGCTTTAATAGTGACCCACTGTTCATATATACAATATTAAGATGTATATGAAATATATATATATATTAAAATGCATACGTATATTTCTTCAGTCCTAAGGGAGATATACTTTTAATTCTGTGCCTGTTATCATTCATGGGGTTATACTGGTGCCCCGCTTTAAACAACAGCAGTTGTAGTAACCCTAGACTTAAAGCTTGGCTGTTGTAGGGTCACGAGCCGTAACGAACGATAGGTAACAAGAGTTATGGGGGCCTGTGCCGGGAAATATTGTTCCTACTTAAACTTACCTGTGCTAATCTAACCTTGCCTTCCTAGGTACCAGTGTGTTAAGTGTCTTGTGTGTTTTTCTTAAGAACTATTCCATGTGCCAAGCAAGCCTTCCTGTGTCAAGTAACAACGTTTCACGATTTTGAGGTAAGTCATCCTATATATTTTGTTTGTGCAGTGAGGCCAAGCGAATTTTCAGTGTGGTGACAATTTTACAGTGAAGTGTAGTGCAGTGCCATTGTTTTAATTATTGTTGTGAATCAAGTGCCAAGTGTTAGTAACGATGGAGGAGAAAGTTGCATCGTTGGTGGCTCACCCAGACTTTGAAGGGATTCACAGCCTTAAAAAGACTGAGTTAATACAAATGGCAAATCAGTTGGATTTGACCGCCAACAATAGAATGGTTAAAGCCCAAATATTGAAAGTCATTGTGACACATTTTGTTGAGAATGGGGAGTTAGAGGAAGAAGTTCTAGAGGAGTTAAGAGAGGAGTCGAGTGATCAGATGACGTTAAAGCGTCTTGAGTTAGAAGCTCGCCAATTAGAGCTTGAAGCTCAAAAGGAACAGAAACAATTAGAGCTTGAAGCTCAAAAAGAACAGAGAATATTAGAACTTGAAGCTCAAAAAGAACAGCAAAAGTTAGAGGCTGAAGCTCAGCAGAGGGAGCTTGAGACTAGACGTTTAGAGGTTATGGCACAGTTGCAACTAGAAGCCACAAAAAAGCAACAATTAGAGATTCAACAACAAATGGCTGACACTAACTTCAGGCTTGAATCACAGCGTATGGCAGCTGGGCATGGAAATACTAGTAATGTTTCAATAAATAGTGATAATAATCCCATAAGGATGAATAAGTATATAGAATTACCCAAGTTCAATGAGGAGGATCCTGATGTTTTCTTTGCCCATTTTTATAAAATTGCCATCAGTATGAACTGGCCAAGGGATCAGTGGGTAGCCATTATGCAGTCTCAATTTAAGGGGCGTAGTCAGGAGGTTTTCACATCCCTACCTGATGCTCATAGCTTTGATTACGAATTTGTAAAGAAAAGCATCTTAAATGCGTATCAGTTAAATCCAGAGGCACACAGGCAAAAGTTTAGGAACCTAAGGAGGATAAGTGATCAGACAATAGCAGATTTTACTCGTCAGAAGACGAATTTTTGCAACAGATGGTTAAAGTCACTTTCAGTCACTGACTATGATGCTTTAAAGAATCTTCTTATCATGGAAGAAGTATTGTCATGTCTCCCAGACAAGTTGTCTACTTTTATGGCAGAACAAAAGAATGTAACAGACATTTATGAGCTGTCAAAGCTCGCGGATGAGCATGAGTTGTTGACTAAGGCCCAGTTTACGGCCACTTCACCTAATTAAGTCTAGTCGTAGAGTAAATTATAATACTCACCGAACTCCTTATCAGAATCCATCCAGTCCTAGTGCTCCAGTTACTCCCATGAGTTCTTCTCTTACAAAACCTAATCCTGCTACTTCCTTGTCAGGAATGTCAAATAATAATAAGGTTATTTCTAAACCTACAGTTGGTTCTACCAGTGTGTCCACTGTAAGGTCCTGTTCCCATTGTAAGAGAAAAGGCCATGGAATTAATTCATGTTTTATATTGCACCCTGAGTTACGACCAACTGGTCTCATTTATTGCAGAGATGTGCAAAATAAACTTACTAATAAACATGTAACTGTAAACCCCAATTGGGTGAAACAGTATTCACCATATATGTCTTCAGGTGAAGTTTTGTGTATTAATGGGAAGTGGAAGCCAGTGGTTATTCTTCGTGATACAGGTGCTTCCCAAACCATAATTTCATCCAGTATTCTTTCTGATGTTGAAAAGAGAGAGACTGGAAAGTTTGTTGTTCTTCAGAGTGTTGCAGGATGTAAAACTGTACCTCTAATAGACATTAATTTCAGATCCACCATTACACCAAGTTTATGCACTGTGGGTGTTAGTACACAGTTGCCCATCCCAGGTGTGGATGTTATATTGGGTAATGATGTGGCCATAAATCATGTTGTTGGTGAGATTGATCCCCGTTTGTGTAAACAGTCAGTTGCAGACCATGTTTATTCTGCCTGTGCTGAAGTTAGTTCTATGAATGAACCTGTTGTAGAAGATGGTTTTGTCAATTCTACCTGTGCTGATGTCAGTACTATTATAAATCCAGTTGTCAGTTCTGATGTTGTTACTCAAGCATTTGTTCCAGTAACCAGTACCCCTTCAGTGGAGAAGTGGGATGTGGTTCCAGATTCCTGTGTGGCCGATTTAGTTGTTGAGAGTAAGCCTGATACTATGACTCTGCTTTATTCCAATAAATTGGGAAAGGATGTCCATGTACCATTGTCTTGCCCGCTCACTACGAACGTTGTGCCAGGAGTTGAGAGAAACTTAAAAGCCACGACTCTATTGTATTCCAGCCAAGTGAATGGTTTAGGACAAGATGTCGGGTTGGCAGAAGTATTCCCGCTCACTCCAAGTTTAGAATCAGTTGTCGAGAGTAAGTCTGTTGTAGAGGCCCCGCCTCACCCTAGTCAAGGTGATATAATAGGGGAGGAGGTCAAACTACCTGTTACTTGCCCGCTCGTTTCAGATTCCCTTAATTTAAGTGCATTGAGTAGAACTGACCCTAAGATTTCAGAGAGAAGCAAGGAGAGAGTCTGTACTGTAGATCCAGTTTTGGAGAGTGTGGGAAAGCAGCCAGAGGATCAGCTTCTGTTGAGTAGATGGAGACCCATTGAGCCTCCCTCTTCAGTTGTCTGTGAGGATGTGACCCAGCTTGGTAGTGATATTATTGATTGTGAACAGACAGTACTCCAAGCAGCTCCAGAAGTCATGGGAGGAAATTTTGGTAAAATCATTAAGAGTGGTAAAGTAGCATTTGGATCTAAGTTGCGGAGTTGTGATTCTTATTCCATGTGGAGTAAGTATTTCTCATTGTGTACATTGAGTCAGAGTGTGTGTAGGATGTTGAAATCTACTTTTATTCTGCAGGAGCCATTTTCTTGTGAAGTGATGGACTGTGGGACATCTTTGTCAAGCCTTGTGGTTGAGCAGAGAGAGTTTACTCAAGTAGGTTGTGCACCCAGCAGTTCTGAGGAAGTGGTGAGTTATGCTAGAGCAGTGTCTCTATATTCAGATCCAGTTAATTTTGATGCACGAGTGATGAAAGTGTATGTTCCACTCAAGTGTGGTGTTGACTTTCAGAGTCATATTGGAGTTGATTTTCAGAGTCATATTGTGGGTGAAGGATTAAATCATACTGGGGAGCAGATGTTTGAGGCTCCAGGTGTGTATTTCAAGTTGGAGGATAAGGTTATCCTACTTAGTGTTAATCATTGTGAAGGGTTTCAGATTGTCCTTGGGCGTTTCTCAGGTAATCTGCTGTGCATCTTCAAGATGTTAAGACCCTTAAACCTCTTGGTTGATTGGTTGTCATCAGACGTAAATCACTTGGGAAGTGATGGTGAGGGTTGTAAAGTTTTCGGCATGTTTTATTTAGTCTTTTGGCAGACTAGACGGTTGATGAAAGTGTGTGTTGTGTTCAAGTTCACCATCAGAGGGTGTGAACTTGTCTTGAGAGTTATGATTGAGATATGGTGCCTAGGCATATGCCTGTTTTCTTTCACTGATCGTTATGACAGAGTTATGAGGCAATTGATTTCTGTGTTCCTTATGGATTATCTGAGTCAGTTCGATCAGGTAGTCTTTGCACTTATCTTGGGTTGTATTTCTTGGTTTGAAGGTCAAAGGTTTGCTAAGTCGGTGTCTTGTGTTTCGGAAGGTTCTATGAATGGGAAAGTTTTATACATAATTGTGAGGTTTAATGCTAATTTCTCTAATTTTAGTATACATTGGGCGAGAGTATGTGTTCCACAGAGGATCAAGAGTGATGAAGAGCAGATGTCTGTGTCAGAGCATACCCAGGAGAAGTCCCAAATCTACTCAACATCCAGTCAGCTTCAATTAAGCAGTTCAGCTCCAGAAAAAGGGAGTAATGGGAAATGGAGTCTGTCTTGGAAAAATTCACCATGTGGAAAAGGGATCACATGGAAATTTGGGACTGGTCTTAGAGGAAGAGTAGAAACAAATGAAAAGCTAAATTGCCATGATAACTGTGTGAAAGCAGCTACCTTTATTGACAATTCTATTCATGCTACTAATGATACTGTTGTAGATAGGAGTGTGAAATATGATCTGAAACAAAGTGAAATAAATGAGATAGTACCTTGGAGAGATAAATTTGCATACTCCAGTGACACATATGTAGAACATAGTCATAAGACTGAAATTTCTGAGTTTTCTGTAAGACTATATTTGGCGTGTTTTCATTTTTGTCCAGAAATGTGTTCTAATTACTTTTACATGTTTGGTGTAATTAATACCATAAATCTCAAGTGTCATACATTTTACTTTGAAAAAATGCCATTGATCTTCAATCTATTGCATTTTTTTTCTTGGAGGTGGAAGTGTTACGTACTCCTAGCAGAATACGTATATAAATTTAAAATAACTTGTTTTGTTCCATTATATCATTGCCTGTATATGTACACACATTGTGTTTTTGGTAAATTATCGTGTGGTGTGGCAGCGTCAGTGGAGACAGGAGCGCGGTTGCTTTGCACACGTCTAATACCTGTTAGATTCGGGAAGTTGGACCTGTTCAGTTTTGGGAGTTCCAGATGTCACTTTTATCAAGTTTATAAAATTGTTTATTTTCTGTAATTAAACAGGTGGCATTGTACTTATATATTTTGCAAGTAACTATTATATTTAATTTGCATTCTTATGTGTTTTGAGAACAAGTGGTTGTTCAATTAGTTTTAAATATTAAAAAGTCTTTAGTTTCCATCCCTCATCCTGGATGAGGCAGAGGAGGAGAGGATTATGGGTAGCGACAGAGCAAGAGTACAGTAGCTTCGAGGGACCAGGAAGAATAACATGTGGGAGATAAGTCTGTTTACTTGTTGTTGTGTCATGTAGTAGATTTTTTACTCTGGGAGAGACAATATTTTGATGTTTGCTTTAATAGTGACCCACTGTTCATATATACAATATTGAGATGTATATGAAATATATATATATATATTAAAATGCATACGTATATTTCTTCAGTCCTAAGGGAGATATACTTTTAATTCTGTGCCTGTTATCATTCATGGGGTTATACTGGTGCCCCGCTTTAAACAACAGCAGTTGTAGTAACCCTAGACTTAAAGCTTGGCTGTTGTAGGGTCACGAGCCGTAACGAACGATAGGTAACAACTGACAGGCTCCAATATGTTTCTGTGAATAATACAATTTCTCCCACCCTACCCATCAACATTGGTGTTCCCCAGGGCAGCATACTTGGCCCTCTCCTCTTTCTCATCTACATTAATGACCTTCCAAATGCCTCCCAACACCTCAAACCAATTCTATTTGCTGACGACACAACCTTCATTTACTCCAGTCCTGATCCCCTTGCTCTAAATGCCACAGTAAATACTGAGCTAAATAAAGTCCATCTGTGGCTAACTGCCAACAAACTCACCCTTAACATTGACAAAACTTTCTATATTCTGTTTGGCAATAAATCCTCTAATCAAATAAATCTCAAAATAAACAATACCCAAATTTGTAACAAATTAGATGGCAAATTCCTTGGCATTCTCATTGACCACAAGCTGAATTTCCAGGGACACATTCTAAACATATAAAAAAAAGTCTCAAAAACTGTGGGCATTCTTTCTAAGATCAGATATTATGTACCACGCCCTGCCCTGGTGACTCTCTATTACTCCCTTATCTATCCATATCTCAACTATGGTATTTGTGCTTGGGTCTCTACTACCCAAAATCACTTACGTCCTCTAATTACTCAACACAAAGCTGCTATTAGGACAATATCCAATTCTGGCCCCAGACATCACTCGGTACCCCTACTCAAATCTCTGAATATGTTAGACATTAAGTCACTGCACATTCTCTCATGTGTATTATACATATATAAAACGCTAAATTATAATGACAATCCTGATCTCAAAAGCTTCATAGAAGGTTGTAACAGAACCCATGAGCACCACACCAGAAATAAATACAGTTTTGATATTCCTAGAGTACGACTTAATTAAACTAGAAATGCTCTACAAATCAAGGGGCCCAGAATGTGGAATGACCTTCCCAACCATGTTAAAGACTGTACCTCTCTCAACCAGTTTAAGTTAAAAACGAAGCTATACCTAATAAATTCCCTGTAACCTACCTTACCCTTCTATTGTCAACCAATGTCTGTGTTTCTTTAAAGAGCGCTGTTTGTCGACATAATTGTATTTGTGCTGCTTTTTCATCTATGTTTTCATTTCTTGTTTTCATTCTACTCATTATGCTCAATTAGTATTAAGCTTGTCATTTAAGTTTATCATGCCCGAAACGCTTTGCATAATAGTGGCTTTAGGCATTGTATGTACTAGCTCTACCTATAAGTCAACCAATCCTTGTAAAAATTTATTGTATGTATGTACCTTACCTAAATAAAATTGTATTGTGTTGTATTGTTGTATTGTAATATAAATAACATAGCGAGGCCAAAAAACAGCAAGAAAGGCATGAGGCTTAAGCAATGCTAGAAAACAGAGAATAAATAGCGGAGTAAATACAAGACAACTGAAACTGAACAAGTAGAGATTAAGACCGTATTATAATATACTTGTATTTAAGCTGAACGAATAAAAGAGTAAACAGTGATAATCATGGATAATTTGGGTAGATTAAAGCAGGACTATACAAGGTATAGGATGGTTAGGTTAAACAGTAATATATGCATGGTATAGTTTGGATAGATTAAAACTGTAATGTTCATGGGATAGATTGGTTAATTAAACAGTACTTATTCATGGAATAGTTGGTCTAGATTAAAACAATAATAGTCTCAAAAGTGAAACAAAATTATTTGCGTGTCCCACAGCAATGGACACTGCTTTAACGCTGCAACAGGATTAGTAAGTAAATACAAGGCATAACTGAAAGCTGAACAAAGTAATAAATAAATTTAGGAAAACTTAAATAAATAATTGTTACGGAGCCGAATCCAGCGTCCGAGCCCGGAGTAGTGACAACCACGCCATCTGTGGGTCGGCTCCCGAAACCCCCTCCAAATGGACGACGACACCTGGTGAGGACGAGGTGTACTGGCCACAAGGGCTAGTTTCCAGTCCTGATTAGCTCACAACACAGCCGCTGCTGACCTCTGGTGAGGTGGAGCTTAGACAGCAACGCCATCTATGGAATGGATACGTCGAGCGTTTGTGTCTAAGCCTGTAAGTGAGGTGCTTTAGTGTGTCCCTGTTACTGATGACGTGTCTGATTACAGAGTCGACCTGGGACTGCTGTAATGGAAGTTGGATCAGTCTACCCAAGGCAGCCGTCTCGTCACCAAGTGTTTGCTTCACCAGCTGTGAGTCGCCCCCCGGATGAACACTGTGGTGTTACCCTGCCTGTGAAGCGGCAGTTGAAGGATTGTCATACCCGGGACTGACTGGTGGAGACGCTTAACCAATGGGGTGTTGTGGAAAGGAGAGTGATCTGTGGTATCACAGGAGGCTCCTGACTAGGGCGCGACCCTAGTATCGCTCGTGGAGTGGCCTAACCAGCGTCGCTGATTCGGAACCTGCCAGTTATCTGCTGGACTTGTGGTTGACGGCCTCCACGACGGTGTCCCCAGTGGAACTGTGTTTTGGCTGGCCTGTGGCCGGGGTAGACTCAAGATTCTCGAAGGATTCGTCGTGAGGCCACGAGAGCACCAAGAGCTTGGCACCGTGAACGTCCAGGGTCTTCAGAGGAAGACTACATCGTGGATTATAGTGTTTATACCCCCCCCCCCGTGTAATCGTTTATATCTTATTTATTGGTGACGGTGATAATTATATTATATTAAGTTTTTGACTTTATTTCCCTTCCCCTTTAATTTACTTGCGTTACGGATCACATCCCTTGAAAGCCACTACTGGCTTGGGGCCGGATACCCTTCCTCTAACAACATCAGAGTAAGAACCCGGTTGCGACCCAAGAGGGCCGTAACAATAATAACATGGCGTAGCCCACCCAAGCCAACAGACCGCTCTACGGCATGCGCCTACCCTGGAGGAGTAGAACAGAACAGTGAGAACGGGAGGGGAATATTATATTCTAATAATAGAATAAGACCGTAATATAACGTACTTGTATATAAGCTGAACAAATAAAAGAAACAGTGATAATCATGGGAAGATTTGGTAGCTTAAAGCGGGATTAATCAAGGGATAGGATGGTAGGTTAAACAGTAATATATGCATGGTATGGTTTGGATAGAGTAAAACTGTAATGTTCAAGGGATGGAATGGTTATTAAAACAGTACTAATCAAGGGAGATTGGCTAGCCTAAAGCGATAATATTCTCAAAAGAAAAACAAAATTAATTGAGTATCCCACAGCAATGGACACTGCTTTAACGCTGCAAGAGGAATAGTAAGTAAATACAAGGCATAACTGAAAGCTGAACAATGCAATAAATTGATTTAGAAAACTTAAATAAAAGATAATGACATAACATAGCCCACCCAAGCGGACCGACCGCTCGACGGTATGTGCCTGCGCTGGAGTAAGACAGGACAGGGAAACAGGAGGGAACGTGTACGTGCGGGAACAACAGGCAGCTACACCGTGTGGACGAGACGTCATGGCTACACCGGCCAGACAAACGTCTGGGGCGAACGAGCTGGGCTACACCAGCCAGACAAACGTCTGGGACGAACAAGCTGGGCTACACCGGCCAGACAAACGTCTTGGACGAACGAGCTGGGCTACACCAGCCAGACAAACGTCTAGGACGAACGAGCTGGGCTACACCAGCCAGACAAACGTCTGGGACGAACGAGCTGGGCTACACCAGCCAGACAAACGTCTGGTACGAACGAGCTGGGCTACACCAGCCAGACAAACGTCTGGTACGAACGAGCTGGGCTACACCAGCCAGACAAACGTCTGGGACGAACGAGCTGGGCTACACCAGCCAGACAAACGTCTGGGACGAACGACCTGGGCTACACCAGCCAGACAAACGTCTGGGGCGAACGAGCTGGGCTGCACCAGCCAGACAAACAACGGGGACGAACAGGCTGGGCTACACCAGCCAGACAAACGTCTAGGTACAAATAGGCTGGGCTACACCAGCCAGGCAAACGTCTAGGTACGAACAGGCTGGGCTACACCAGCCAGACAAACGTCTAGATACGAACAGGCTGGGCTACACCAGCCAGACAAACGTCTAGGTACGAACAGGCTGGGTTACACCAGCCAGACAAACGTCTAGGTACGAACAGGCTGGGCGACACCAGCCGGACAAACGTCTAAAAATAAAATAAAATAAAATAAAATAAAATGTTTATTTAGGTAAGGTACATACATACAAGAAATTTTTACAAAGATTGGTTGACTTATAGGTAGGGCTAGTACATACAATGCCTAAAGCCACTATTACGCAAAGCGTTTCGGGCATGAAAAACTTAAATGACAAGCTTAATACTAATTGAGCATAAAGAGTAGAATGAAAACAAGAAATGAAAACATAGATGAAAAAGCAGCACAAATACAATTATGTCGACAAACAGCGCTCTTTAAAAAAACAGACATTGGTTGACAATAGAAGGGTAAGGTAGGTTACAGGGAATTTATTAGGTATAGCTTCGTTTTTATCTTAAACTGGTTGAGAGAGGTACAGTCTTTAACATGGTTGGGAAGGTCATTCCACATTCTGGGCCCCTTGATTTGTAGAGCATTTCTAGTTTGATTAAGTCGTACTTTAGGAATATTAAAACTGTATTTATTTCTGGTGTAGTGCTCATGGGTTCTGTTACAACCTTCTATGAAGCTTTTGAGATCAGGATTGGCATTATAGTTTAGCGTTTTATATATGTATAATACACATGAGAGAATGTGCAGTGACTTAATGTCTAACATATTCAGAGATTTGAGTAGGGGTACCGAGTGATGTCTGGGGCCAGAGTTGGATATTGTCCTAATAGCAGCTTTGTGTTGAGTAATTAGAGGACGTAAGTGATTTTGGGTAGTAGAGCCCCAAGCACAAATACCATAGTTGAGATATGGATAGATAAGGGAGTAATAGAGAGTCACCAGGGCAGGGCGTGGTACATAATATCTGATCTTAGAAAGAATGCCCACAGTTTTTGAAACTTTTTTTTATATATTTAGAATGTGTCCCTGGAAATTCAGCTTGTGGTCAATGAGAATGCCAAGGAATTTGCCATCTAATTTGTTACAAATTTGGGTATTGTTTATTTTGAGATTTATTTGATTAGAGGATTTATTGCCAAACAGAATATAGAAAGTTTTGTCAATGTTAAGGGTGAGTTTGTTGGCAGTTAGCCAAAGATGGACTTTATTTAGCTCAGTATTTACTGTGTCATTTAGAGCAAGGGGGATCAGGACTGGAGTAAATGAAGGTTGTGTCGTCAGCAAATAGAATTGGTTTGAGGTGTTGGGAGGCATTTGGAAGGTCATTAATGTAGATGAGAAAGAGGAGAGGGCCAAGTATGCTGCCCTGGGGAACACCAATGTTGATGGGTAGGGTGGGAGAAATTGTATTATTCACAGAAACATATTGGAGCCTGTCAGTAAGGTAGGATTTGAGGTATTGCAGGGAGTGTCCTCTGACTCCATAATGATGTAATTTAAGAAGAAGGTTTTGGTGGTTGACAGTGTCAAAAGCTTTACGCAGGTCCACAAATAACCCAACAGGGAACTCATTTTTATCAAGAGCTGTATGAATCGAGTTAAGCATACTAATAAGTGCATCGTTAGTGCTTTTTTTGGGTCTGAAGCCATATTGGCAAGGGCTAAGTATATTGTGTTTGGCTAGATATGAGTAAAGCTGCTTATAGATTAGTTTTTCAAATTTTTTTGACAAGTTTGGCAGGATTGATATAGGTCTGTAGTTGTTAACATCTGTGAGATCACCACATTTGTGGACAGGCGTCTAGAATGAACAGGCTGGGCTACACCAGCCAGACAAACGTCTAGATACGAACAGGCTGGGCTACACCAGCCAGACAAACGTCTAGGTACGAACAGGCTGGGCTACACCAGCCAGACAAACGTCTAGGTACGAACAGGCTGGGCTACACCAGCCAGACAAACGTCTAGGTACGAACAGGCTGGGCTACACCAGCCAGACAAACGTCTAGGTACGAACAGGCTGGGCTACGCCAGCCAGACAAACAGGCTGGGCTACACCAGTCAGACAAACGTCTAGGTACGAGCAGGCTGGGCTACACCAGCCAGACAAACGTACAGATACGAACAGGCTGGGCTACACCAGCCAGACAAACGTCTAGGTACGAACAGGCTGGGCGACACCAGCCAGACAAACGTCTAGGTACGAACAGGCTGGGCGACACCAGCCAGACAAACGTCTAGAATGAACAGGCTTGGCTACACCAGCCAAACAAACGTCTAGATACGAACAGGCTGGGCTACACCAGCCAGACAAACGTCTAGGTACGAACAGGCTGGGCTACACCAGCCATACAAACGTCTAGGTACGAACAGGCTGGGCTACACCAGCCAGACAAACGTCTAGGTACGAACAGGCTGGGCTACACCAGCCATACAAACGTCTAGGTACGAACAGGCTGGGCTACACCAGCCAGACAAACAGACTGGGCTACACCAGTCAGACAAACGTCTAGGTACGAACAGGCTGGGCTACACCAGCCAGACAAACGTCTAGGTACGAACAGGCTGGGCTACACCAGCCATACAAACGTCTAGGTACGAACAGGCTGGGCTACACCAGCCATACAAACGTCTAGGTACGAACAGGCTGGGCTACACCAGCCAGACAAACAGACTGGGCTACACCAGTCAGACAAACGTCTAGGTACGAACAGGCTGGGCTACACCAGTCAGACAAACGTCTAGGTACGAACAGGCTGGGCTACACTAGCCAGACAAACGCCTAGTTACGGACAAAACCGAGCAACACCGGACGGACAAACAACTGGGACAAACAAGCTGGGCTACACCGTCCAGACAATCGTCCGAGGAAGAACATGCCGGGCGACACAGGCTGACGCAAAGGCAGCCTTTAGCAAGATAGCTTTGGGCCTACCCACCAGGGCACCGCCGCCACAAGGGCGCCTCCTGCCCGTGGGCGAGAGGGAGAGGGACAGGTAGGAAGCGGAACACAACCCAAGGCAAGCGCTCCACGGAGCGCCATGCCACGTGGGTGATGCCGACCTTGGCATGGGCCCGTAGGGTCGGGACCTAGGGACAAAGACAACTAAATAACCCGGCCAGGAGGCGTCGCCACCAAGGGTGACGCCAGGACGCTCGCAGGAAGCCTGGCCGGACACGCACGACCGAGCGCGTCACGAAACCTGGCCCCTAGGGAAAAGCCTAGGAGACGCAACATACCGGGTTCCAGGGAAGACGCCTGGGTGGGGGCTCAGGACCACAGAAACGGGCCACGTGTCGTCGCCACAGTAGCTAGGAGCCTGGCCGTGCACGCACGACCAGGCGCGGCCGAAACATGGCCCCTAGGGGCAAGCCTAGGGGCACAGCAAACCGGGCTCCCGAGAAACGCCTGGGAGGGCACACCTGGGACGAATGCTCCACCGAGCATGCATTAGGGCCGGGCCCCAGGGGCACAGGACCACCGAAACCTGGCGACGTGGAGTCGCCGCAAACAACCAGCACACCAGTCCCGACCTGGAGGCGCACCTGCAACCTCAGGCAGGCAAACAGGCGAGGGCCCAGGGAGCTAGCTAAGGCGGTAAGAACGGACCGCGAGGGACGGCGCAATCACACGCCAGCACTGGGGATAGTCCTGACTAACTTGAACAGGAAACTCTCTTACCTTAAGGTTTGCTGAATAGGGCAGGGAGCCCCTGCCGTACCGGCCTGGGATGTCGAAGGCCCCAAAGGATCAGAGAACGTCAGATCTGGGACCATAGTAGCGTAGATGGGGTCCATTTGCTTGAGAAATCTCGTGTACACAGTAAAGCAGACTGGAGAAGCGGTATAGGGTACTGGCCCACGTGTCGATGAGGCTCGGCGCTGAGCGTGGAGCCGCTTCGTGAATCGCTGGCCGTGTCGAGAATGGAGTGAGGGCGAGACCTCCCTTCCCGCGCTATTTATGCCACCCAGACTGTCCGCACCGCGCCTTGCGGAACGCAGTGCGCAATTGTCTCTTCCTCCCCCATCAGAAACTCCACCGCCTTTCGTCCAAAAGGCAGTGGCCATTTCTGATCGGGGAGAAAAAATCAATGTTGTTGAATCAACCAATCAACAACGAGCAACTGCTGTACCTCAATATAAAAGATGTCGTGTAACATGACTGAGTAGAATGCCAGTACTGCAAAGATGCAACTAAGGGAATAAGTCGTAGGACATTAACCGTGCCTAGTGCCAGCTAGCCGAAGCAATGTTGCAGTACTCGCAATCAGCTTAATGCTATAATTAAAAACAACGCCAGAGTTAATTGAGTGGCACAGCCAGTACAGTATGTATAAAATATATTCTGTATACACAGAGGGCATAGAAAGAATAGATAAGAATTTCCAGGGGGTAATGATATGCTAGTGCCTAGTTTACATGTAAAGTCTGCAACCCCCAACTTGTTGTGAATATTTGTTAATTAAGCAATATATCAGAGAGCGTGTAGGGTTCGGTGTTCTATGAACGAAAAGGACATGAGCAGTTTAAATAGCGAACGCATACCAACGAATAACGCTAGTATCTATATAACAAATTTATTGTCCTGTGGAGTTGATTTAACTTCCAGACATGTTTTGATTAATAAATATTAAAGATTTAGTGGCTGTTTATGAAAGATATTATTATAAATACACATTCTACTTCTTAATATCACCAATTAAATTTGCGACAATTTGAGCCATGAAATGCGACGACTGGATCACTGTGTACAGGAGGCTGCTATGGCAGCAAACACTCCCCAGGCGACCATATATCTTGAATAAGTCGCTCCACAAAATTGTCGCTTGGACCGTCGACTTCCTATGGCGTCACCTGCCACATATTTACTTATAATTTCGTTATGAAATTAAATTATTTCGTGGTAAAAATAGGTTTGATCATGTTCTACGTGTAGCACCAAAATTACAGTAAGTAAATATAGCATATTTCTTCATTACTTACGTAATGCTAAGAGGATTTGGGTACTTTTCGGTAGATTTGGGTAATTCTATGGACCCCCTCCACCTCCCACTAAGCAGCAGACGCCAAGAGCGCCAACACTTATTTATTTATTTATTTTATTTATTTATTTATGCATATACAAGAATGTACATAAGGAATGTGAGGATACAAATATGGTAATTACAGTCTTGTAAAGCCACTAGCACGCGCAGCGTTTCGGGCAGGTCCTTAATCTAAGAAAATTTTAAGGAGGTAAATACTTGCAAAATTATAGACAAAAAATGATAACAGATTACATGAAATGAAAAAAAAGATGAGATAAAATTGTAGGTACAGTATATTAAAGCACATAGGTAGCTAAGATTGATTGCAATGACAGCTTGAATGGTAGTTGACAAAAAAATTAGTAGGCATAATACAGCAGAAACAATATAAGATTGGTTGCAATGACAGATTGAATGGTAGTTGACAAAAATTGGTAGTCACAATACAGCATATGGCTAGCACATAAAAGAAGACAGCAATGAACACAATGATAAGGTTGTTTGAAATTACATAAAAATTAGGAGATTGGGTAACACTAGGTACAGAGCAAATTTAAAGCTCAGTGTAGGAAACTAAGAAGATGAAGTTAGGTACTTTTTGGTTTTGCTTTTAAATAAGGCAAAAGTTTTACAGTTTTTCAATTCACTAGGGAGTGAGTTCCATAAACTAGGTCCCTTAATTTGCATAGAGTGTTTACACAGATTAAGTTTGACCCTGGGGATATCAAAGAGATATTTATTTCTGGTGTGGTGATAATGGGTCCTATTACATCTGTCCAGGGAGAGTTTCAGAGCATGGTTTGCATTTAAGAACAGGGTTTTGTAAATGTAGTTGACACAAGAGAATGTGTGGAGGGAGTTAATATTTAGCAAGTTTAGGGATTTAAACAAGGGAGCTGAGTGTTGTCTGAAAGCTGAGTTAGTTATCATTCTGATAGCAGATTTTTGCTGTGTGATGATGGGCTTAAGGTGGTTTGCAGTGGTAGACCCCCATGCACAGATACCATAATTAAGTTAGGGGTAAATTAGTGCATAATATAGTGAGAGGAGAGCAGAGTTAGGAACATAATATCTGATTTTGGAGAGTATACCAACTGTCTTAGAGACTTTCTTAGTTATGTGTTGAATGTGGGTGCTGAAGTTGAGTCTCTTGTCTAGGAATAGGCCAAGAAACTTGCCATCATCTTTATTACTGATGTTAATGTTGTCTATCTGTAGCTGAATTGCATTTGATGATTTGCTTCCAAATAAGATGTAGTAAGTCTTTTCGATGTTTAATGTTAGTTTGTTCGTTGACATCCATAAGTGGATTTTTTTTAATTCATTATTCACAACATTATTTAGTGTATGTGGGTTGAGGTTTGAATAGATAAGAGTAGTATCGTCAGCAAACAGTATAGGTTTGAGAATATTAGAGACATTAGGCAGATCGTTTATATATATAAGAAATAGAAGAGGTCCTAAGATGCTGCCCTGTGGCACTCCAACGGTAATTGGTAGAGTGGACGAAGTTGTATCATTGATGGTTACATATTGGTGTCTGTCACTAAGATAGGATCGGATGTAGTCAAGGGCAAGGCCTCGGATTCCATAATGCTGGAGTTTAAGTAAGAGGTAGTTGTGATTAACAGTATCAAAAGGCTTTTCTTAGGTCAATGAAGAGTCCAATCGGAAACTCATTTTTGTCAAGGGCTGAGTAGATAACGTCAAGGAGACTAATGATTGCATCGTTGGTGCTCTTTTGGGACCGGAAGCCAAACTGGCAGGGGCTGAGTATGTCGAATTTTACGAGGTAGGAATAGAGCTGTTTGTAAATAATTTTTTCAAATATTTTTGATAGAATGGGTAGATTTGATATTGGTCTATAATTGTTTATGTCCGCCGGATTGCCTCCTTTATGGACTGGCGTTGCTCTTGCTTTTTTGAGGATATCAGGGAAGGTGTGACACTCTATAGATTTGTTGAACAGTAGTGCTATGGGTGGGGCAAGGGCATGGGAGGCTCTCTTGTACACAATGGACGGAATTTCACTGGTGTTCCCTGCCTTGGTTTTTAGAGAGTGTATGATGGACACAACATCTGCCGGGCTGATTGGTGAAAGGAGAAGAGAGTTTGGATAGCTGCCTGAGAGATATGTGTTAATATGTGTCTGAGTCTGTGGGATTTTACTGGCAAGATTAGCACCAACCGATGAAAAGAAACTATTAAATTCATTTGCCATTTCTAAATCAGTTGACGGTATATCCCCATCCTTGTAGAGTTTTATTTGGTTATGTGAGTGTTGCTTAGTTCCTAGGATACTAGAGATAGTTTTCCAAGTGTTTTTCATGTTGCCTTTTGCTTCATTGAATCTATTCACATAATATGCAAGTTTTGCCTTTCTTATGATACTGGTAAGCATTGATGAGTACCTTTTAGCTACTTCCAGTGAAACTAGGCCAATCCTAACTTTCTTCTCATGTTCATGTTTCTTGTTGATTGAGTTGAGAATGCCACTTGTGAGCCATGGATTGTTTAATCTTTTGTCAGTTACTTGCTTTGTAAGAAGGGGACAATGAAGGTTGTAGAGGCTTAGAGTTTTGGAGAGGAAGAGGTTAGCTAATGAATTTATATCATGGGTATTATTGAATTCAGAATCCCAGTTAATATTGTGAAGTGCCTCTGTAAGATTGTCTAAAACTGATTCACTGTGTAGCCTAAATGAAAGTTTCTTGCTTTTTGGTGGTGTTATGTCCATGTTCGCTATGAGAAAGGTAGGATAGTGGTCAGTTGTTCTGTCGTAGATTATACCAGATACAAGGGGAGCTGTTATGTTTGTCCATATGTGGTCCAAGGTAGTGGACTTCGACTGCACACGACCGTGGTCCAGTCACAACTGATACTACCCTCATCTACTCTAACCCCAACCCACATACACTAAATAATGTTGTTAATAATGAACTATGTATGCAGGTTGTCAATCTGCTGTATGGTGTCTATTAATCTTGCTTAAATTACTAATCAAGCTGTCAATGTAATCAATCAGAGCTTTAATATACTTACTAAGCTCTCTCATCTCATTTTTCTCTTGCAATGTATCTTTATCATTTATCAATTCTGATAGAAATTACCTACTTAAAATTATCTGCTAGATAAAGGACCTGCCCGAAACGCTGCGCGTACTAGTGGCTTTACAAGAATGTAAATACTGTACTATCCAATGTATTCTCACAAACCCAATGTACCTTCTTGTGTATATATATAAATAAATAAATAAATAAATAAATAAAAAACTAAAAAAAGTACACTTATGGATTTCAAACAACAAACTAACACTTAACATAGAAAAGACATACTACATCTTATTTGGAAGCAAATCTACAGATGCAATTCAGCTTCAGATAGACAATGTAAACATTAGCAATAAAAATGATGGAAAGTTTCTTGGCATATTCCTAGACAAGAGACTCAACTTCAGTGCCCACATACAACACATAACTAAGAAAGTCTCCAAAACAGTTGGTATACTCTCCAAAATCAGATATTATGTACCTAACTCTGCTCTCATCTCTATATTTCGCACTAATCTATTCCTATCTTAATTATGGTATCTGTGCATGGGGTTCAACCACTGCAAACCACCTCAAGTCCATCATCACCCAGCAAAAATCTGCTATCAGAATAATAACAAATTCTGCTTTCAGACAACACTCAGCCCCCTTGTTTAAATCCCTAAAAATTTATTTATTTATTTATTTATTTATTTATTTATTTATATATATACAAGAAGGTACATTGGGTTTGTGAGAATACATTGAATAGTACAGTATTTACAATCTTGTAAAGCCACTAGTACGCGCAGCGTTTCGGGCAGGTCCTTAATCTAACAGATAATTTTAAGTAAGTAATTTCTATCAGAATTGATAAATGATAAATACATTGCAAGAGAAAAATGAGATGAGAGAGCTTAGTAAGTATATTAAAGCACATTGTAATATTAAAGCCCTGATTGATTACATTGACAGCTTGATTAGTAATTTAAACAAGATTAATAGACACCATACAGCAGATTGACAGCACATATAAGACAGCAATGATCACAATGGTAAAGATGCTCAGATTGGGTGCATAGAGATTGGGAGACTGGGTAGCAATAGATACAGATAAACAAGATTAATAAACACCATACAACAGATTGGCAGCACATATAAGAAGACAGCAATGATCACAATGGTAAAGATGTTCAAATTGGGAACATAAAGGTTGGGAGATTGGGTAGCAATTGATACAGTGCAATTTTAAGGCAAAAGGTGAAAAACTATGAAGATGAAATTAGGTACTTTTTAGTATTGATTTTGAATGATGTAAAAGTTGGACAGCTTTTCAATTCAATAAACTCATCAACTAACCTCTTTCTCTCCAAAACTCTAAGCCTCTACAACACTCACTGTCCCCTCCTTACCAAACAAGTAACTGATAAAAGAAAAAATAACCCGTGGCTCACAAGTGGCATAATTAAATCAATCAACAAAAAACATGAATACGAAAAGAAATTTAGGAGTGGCCTAGTTTCAAAGGAAGTAGTTAAAAGGTACTCATCAGTGCTTACCAGTATCATAAGAAAAGCAAAACTTTCATATTATGAGACTAAATAAAATAAATAAAATAAATAAAATAAATATAAATGTTTATTTAGGTAAGGTACATACATACAAGAAATTTTTACAAAGATTGGTGGACTTATAGATAGAGCTAGTACATACAATGCCTAAAGCCACTATTACGCAAAGCGTTTCGGGCATGAACAACTTAAATGACTAAAGCTTAATACTAATTGAGCATAAAGAGTAAAATGAAAACTAGAAATGAAAACATTGCTGAAAAAGCAGCACAAATACAATTATGTCGACAAACAGCGCTCTTTAAAAAAACAGACATTGGTTGACAATAGAGGGGTAAGGTAGGTTACAGGGAATTTATTAGGTATAGCTTCGTTTTTATCTTAAACTGGTTGAGAGAGGTACAGTCTTTAACATGGTTGGGAAGGTCATTCCACATTCTGGGCCCCTTGATTTGTAGAGCATTTCTAGTTTGATTAAGTCGTACTCTAGGAATATTAAAACTGTATTTATTTCTGGTGTGGTGCTCATGGGTTCTGTTACAACCTTCTATGAAGATTTGAGGTCAGGATTGGCATTACAGTTTAGCGTTTTATATATGTATAATACACATGAGAGAATGTGCAGTGACTTAATGTCTAACATATTCAGAGATTTGAGTAGGGGTACCGAGTGATGTCTGGAGCCAGAGTTGTATATTGTCCTAATAGCAGCTTTGTGTTGAGTAATTAGAGGACGTAAGTGATTTTGGGTAGTAGAGCCCCAAGCACAAATGCCATAGTTGAGATATGGATAGATAAGGGAGTAATAGAGAGTCACCAGGGCAGGGCGTGGTACATAATATCTGATCTTAAAAAGAATGCCCACAGTTTTTGAGACTTTTTTTTATATATTTAGAATGTGTCCCTGGAAATTCAGCTTGTGGTCAATGAGAATGCCAAGGAATTTGCCATCTAATTTGTTACAAATTTGGGTATTGTTTATTTTGAGATTTATTTGATTAGAGGATTTATTGCCAAACAGAATATAGAAAGTTTTGTCAATGTTAAGGGTGAGTTTGTTGGCAGTTAGCCAAAGATGGACTTTATTTAGCTCAGTATTTACTGTGGCATTTAGAGCAAGGGGGTCAGGACTGGAGTATATGAAGGTCAGCGAATAGAATTGGTTTGAGGTGTTGGGAGGCATTTGGAAGGTCATTAATGTAGATGAGAAAGAGGAGAGGGCCAAGTATGCTGCCCTGAGGAACACCAATGTTGATGGGAAGGGTGGGAGAAATTGTATTATTCACAGAAACATACTGGAGCCTGTCAGTAAGGTAGGATTTGTGGTATTGCAGGGAGTGTCCTCTGACTCTAGGCAACATGCAAAAGCACATGGAATACCATCTCTAATATCCTGGTGTCATGTTCACAGAAAATGGTACCATCCGTTTTCTATGTGCGGCGGAGGAGACGCCAGAGAGAGGAAGGTAAACAGGAGAGCGTACAGGACGCCAGCCAAGCTTGGTAGCTACTAGTCATGTAAATTTTTTTTTTTTTTTTTTTTTTTTTTTTTTTTGAGATATATACAAGAGTTGTTACATTCTTGTACAGCCACTAGTATGCGTAGCGTTTCGGGCAAGTCCTTAATCCTATGGTCCCTGGAATACGATCCCCTGCCGCGAAGAATCGTTTTTTCATCCAAGTACACATTTTACTGTTGCGTTAAACAGAGGCTACAGTTAAGGAATTGCGCCCAGTAAATCCTCCCCGGCCAGGATACGAACCCATGACAGCGCTCGCGGAACGCCAGGCGAGTGTGTTACCACTACACCACGGAGACTGCTAATCATATTAAGTATTAAAGTCAGTAACCAAGTCATGACTTTACATCAACCCTACAACCAAGACTTCCTCAGTAACACACAAACACCACGTTGGCGACGAGGATGAACTGTGAACGCAGGTATTTGTTCAGTTTCAAACACAAGGGAGAAGCATGCTGCCTGGAGGAGGAAGAGAAGCTGTGAGCGCCATACCCGATGCTGTATGCTAACCGATGCTGTGTGCTAACCAATGCTGTGTGCTAAACGATGCTGTGTGCTAACCAATGCTGTGTGCTACCCAAGCTGTGTGCTACCCAAGCTATGCTGAAGAAACTGTGTACTGAGGAATCTGCCGACGTTGTATACGAAACGACGCTTTGATGTGTACAAAACCTGATGTTTTGGTTACGAAACGACGCTTCGTGCTACAAAATTCATCACACTGAACTGACTGCTGTACCAACTGCTGCACCAACTGCTGTACCAACTGCTGTACCAACTGCTGCTGTACCAACTGCTGCTGTACCAACTGCTGTGCCAACTGCTGTGCTGCTGCTGTGAGTAGGAACAACACATGTACACAAGGGCTAGGTAAGAAGTCAGTTGCTGCTATATTGTGCACTGTTGTGAACTTTTGCATTAAAATGCTTGTGTGCTTTGCAAAATTAAAGTAATTACAGTGAATTCTTGACTAACATATTCAGTGCAGTAAGTGTTTAATATTCTGAGGAACATTTAAGTGATAAGTTTACATTTATTCAGTAAAAAATGGCAAATATACCTCAGTTTCCTGCATTTGATCCTGACTGTGACCAGACAAACCTGTCACAGAGGTGGGTCAAATGGCTTAAAAGGTTTGAAAATTTGTTGATAGTTTCTGACATCAAAAGTGCTGAAAGAAAGCGTGCCTTTCTACTTCATTATGCAGGTGATAGAGTTTGTGACATCTTTGACACACTGAAAGACACTGGTGGTGCCAAAGATTATGACACTGCCAAAGCCAAACTAACAGAGCATTTCAAACCAAGGCAAAATACTGCAATGGAAATTATGCATTTCAGGAGAGCAAAACAACTCTCTAATGAAACTGTGGATCAATACCACACACGTCTGCAGGGTTTAGCAGCCCATTGTGAATTTGCTGATGTTGACAAAGAAATCAAACAGCAAATAATTGAAACATGCACATCTACACGTCTCCGTCGAAGAGCTCTAGAACTTGTTGATGATGAAAGTTCTCTTACCAAGATACTGGATATTGCTCGTCGAATGGAAGATGCTGCACGTGATGCTCGTGTCATGGAGTGCAGTGCCAACAACGGTTCTGCCACTGTTACTAACAGTGATGAGGTACGTAAGGTTCAGGGAGGACATCGTAATCAAAGAAGATATGCCAAACCTAACAGTAAATTTAGCCGAAAACCACGTCACAACTGGGGTCAAGGAACAAGACTCAAGCAGTCACAACGACCCACATCAGAGGGTGTCAACAATAAATGTTACAATTGTGGAGGAGACTACCCACACCAAGATAATGTTTGTCCTGCTCAAGGTAAGAAGTGCTATGAGTGTGGAAAACTAGGTAATTTTGGTGCTATGTGTCGTTCTGCACTAAAGAAACCACAGTCAATGAATAAAAGCACTGTACGAGGATCAGGTCATAGGGGTCGAGGTGGTAAACACAATATTGCACCTCAAATCAAGAATGTTAACAATGTACAAGACAACATTTCATTACAACCAGTCTCAGATGACAGTGAATGTGATTATACTTATGGAGTACAAGCAATCACAGAATGGAATGATCTTCCAAACAACCCAGAGACATGTGTATACATTGCTGGTATTTGTCTCAAGGTTCTCATTGACACTGGATCAAACATTGACACCATGGTTGAGTGCCACTATGAAAAATTTAGAAAACAGTTCCCAAAGCTAGAAAAATACAATGGTAAAGCCACTGCCTATGCTTCGAAGTTAGCCTTGCCAGTGATTGGAACTTTCACTGCAGAGATTAAGTCAAAGAATGCAATGCTCATTACTACATTCCATGTTGTTAGGAATGCAAAGGAGTCTTTACTCAGTTACAAGACTTCAACCAAATTGGGGCTACTTCAGCTTTCTAATGCTGTAGCAGTGGAATCTGCAAACAATGTTGATGGTATTGTTGCTGAATTTTCTGATCGATTTAAATCCATAGGTTGTTATACTGATAGCAAAGTACATCTGCATATCAACCCAGATGTAATTCCAGTTGCCCAACCACATCGCCGACAACCATTCCATACTCGCAAGAAAGTCGATGCCGAACTGGATAGGCTGATAGAACTAGATATCATTGAACCAGTAACAGGCCCAACACCATGGGTAAGCCCAATTGTCACTCCACCAAAGCCGAAGAATCCAGATGAGATACGCATTTGTGTGGACATGCGTGTTCCCAACAAGGCAATAATGCGTGAACGCCATCCTACACCGACTGTAGATGATATGATCTACCGCTTGAATGGTGCAACTGTATTCAGCAAGTTAGATTTAAACAAGGGCTATCATCAGCTTGAACTTGATGAGGAGAGTCGATTCATCACAACGTTTACGACACATCGAGGTCTGTATAGGTACAAGCGCCTGAGTTTTGGTATTAACAGTGCTGCCGAGGTATTCCAGCACATCATCAGCCAGGTATTGCAAGACATACCTAATGCTGACAACATGTCTGATGACATCATTGTTTATGGCCGTACCCAAGCTGAACACGACAAAGCTCTTCGTGCAACATTGCAACGCTTACGAGAAAAGAATTTGACGCTAAGCCGAGCAAAGTGTGAGTTCAATCAACATAAAATTGAATTCTTTGGACATGTACTTAGTGACAAAGGTCTGTCTCCAGATCCTAAGAAAGTTGCAGATATCAAGAATGCTGCACCTCCTTCAACGTCCACTGAAGTACATAGTTTTCTGGGAATGGCAAACTACTGTTCTCGCTTCATTCCAGATTTTGCTACCATTACGAAGCCTCTACGTGAGCTCCTGAAGAAAAATGCATCATGGTACTGGAGCGATATCGAGCAAAATGCATTTGATGCTGTGAAAGATGCACTAGTAGAGAATGCGACTGCTGCATACTTTGATCCATCAATGGACACTGAGTTAACGGTGGATGCTAGTCCTGTTGGTTTAGGTGCTGTGTTAGCCCAACACAAACCTGGTCAACCAGATTCCAGAGTAGTAATTGCCTACGCCAGCCGTTCTCTCACAGATGTTGAGCAACGATACAGTCAGACAGAGAAGGAAGCTCTTGCTCTTGTATGGGGCTGTGAACACTTCAATGTGTATCTGCTTGGTGCACCCTTCACCACGATAGTCACTGACCACAAACCGTTGGAGACCATCTTCAATAATCCAAAGTCCAAACCACCAGCTCGCATTGAGAGATGGGCTCTTCGTCTGCAACCATACAACTTTACGGTGAAATACAAGCCGGGTGCAGGCAATCCCGCTGATTACATCAGTCGACATCCTGCCAACAGTTTCACCATCACCAAGCATCAGCAAGTTGCCGAGGAATATGTACACTCTGTAACCTGTGATGCAGTCCCTAAGGCTCTTACTCTTGATGAAATCCGTACTGCAACCCTAGAGGACCCAACTCTGCAAGCAACAGTGGATGCATTGACTAAGAAAAAGTTTCCACGCATCCCACCCTCAGGAGTTGACCAAGATGCATTCAAAGCACTTGAACGCATCCAGACAGAATTAAGTGTTACGCAACAACGCGACACTGTGCTGCGAGGTACTCGTATCGTCATTCCAGCTGTTCTCCAGCAACGTGCTCTGAAGCTTGCACATCAAGGACACCAAGGTCTTGTTAGGACGAAACAGCTGCTACGAGAAAAAGTGTGGTTTCCTGGCATTGATCGTCAAGCAAAGGATATGCATGATGCCTGTGTCCCTTGCCAAGCTGCCGTGGATACTTCAAGACCAACACCTCTACAACCTTCACCACTACCTGCTGCACCATGGACGGAAGTATCAATGGACTTCTGCGGACCACTACCAACTGGAGAGTACTTGATGGTAGTCATTGATGATCACTCACGTTATCCAGAAGTAGAAATCATCAATTCCACATCTGCAAAGGCCGTCATCCCGAAACTTGACAAGATCTTTTCAAACTTTGGCATTCCTGAAGTTGTCAAGACGGACAATGGACCACCATTCAATGGACAAGACTTTGTCAACTTTGCTGAGCATATTGGATTCAAACACCGCCGTGTGATGCCACTACATCCTCAAGCAAATGGAGAAGTTGAGAGATTCATGCAACCTCTCATGAAAGCGGTACGCTGTGCTCATGCCGAAGGACGATCCTGGAAACAAGCTATGTATGCTTTTCTCAGGAACTACCGTGCAACACCACATGGAACACTGGGCAAGTCGCCTGGCGAACTTTTATTTGGACGTCCTATGAGAATCGCACTACCCGTCATGCCAGCCGAGGTAACGGATAAACGTCTCGCTCAGAAGGATGCACTAGCCAAGGGCAAAATGAAAATTGCTCATGATCAACGTGCAAAGGAACAGTTCATAAAGGTTGGAGATACTGTTCTCGTTAAAAAGAAAAAAGAGGGAAAGTTAGATATGCCGTATGATACAAAACCATATAAAGTGATTAGTGTAAAAGGAACTATGGTAACAGCTAGTAATAGAGATCATAGTATAACACGTAATATGGCTTATTTCAAAGTGATTCCAACTAGTGTAGAAAATGATGAAGTGCAAAGTCGTGCAAAAGAAAAAGAAAAAAATAGTTATAACCCGACAAACAATTCATCAAGGGATGTTATTGCATTTAAGGACTCTCGTCCTAAACGTCATGTTAAACGCCCTACACGATTTGATGATTAATTGTGTTCCTATGTAATGAAAAGTATTTACTTATTATGCTAAACTAAATTTAATATTGTTTGAATAATGCAGATATCTCATTCAATATTTTGTAACTTTGTATTACAGTTTCTTTCATGTTTGTTTAACATTGCATATGTATTTTTAACATTGAAATCCTTTGTGGAAAAGATTAAGTTGTTTAAATTCTTTGTGTGCTTAATTAATGTTAAATGTATGCAGTATCTCTTGATATGGTAATAACTTACTTTGTGTCAATAACTTTGCTTTGTGCTACAAGCAGGGTAGACATCCTGTATTCATTCTTTTTAAAGAAAAGGAGGGATGTCATGTTCACAGAAAATGGTACCATCCGTTTTCTATGTGCGGCGGAGCAGACGCCAGAGAGAGGAAGGTAAACAGGAGAGCGTACAGGACGCCAGCCAAGCTTGGTAGCTACTAGTCATGTAATCATATTAAGTATTAAAGTCAGTAACCAAGTCATGACTTTACATCAACCCTACAACCAAGACTTCCTCAGTAACACACAAACACCACACCTGGGAACTAAACAACGCTCCCACAACCAGATAACACTCTCTAAGGATGGCCTTACACCGTCATCTGACTTAGAAATGGCGAATGAATTTAATAGCTTCTTTTCATCGATTGGTGCTAACCTTGCAAGTAAAATCCCACAGACTCAGACACATATCAACACATATCTCTCAGGCAGCTATCCAAACCCTTCTCCTCTCTCCAGTCAGCCCGACAGATGTTGTGTCCATCATACACTCACTAAAAACCAAAGCTGGGAACATCAGTGAAATCCCATCCATTGTATACAAGAGCGCCTCCCATGCCCTTGCGCCACCTATTTGTTCAACAAATCCCTTGAGTGTCATACCTTCCCTGATATCCTTAAAAAAGCAGGAGTAACGCCAGTTCATAAAGGAGGTAATCCGGCAGACATAAACAACTATAGACCAATATCGAACCTACCCATACTATCAAAAATATTTGAAAAAATTATCTACAAACAGCTCTACTCCTATCTCGTAAAATTCGACATTCTTAGCCCCTGTCAGTTTGGCTTCCGCTCTCGAAAGAGTACCAACGATGCAATTATTAGTCTCCTTGATATAATTTACTCAGCCCTTGACAAAAATGAGTTTCCAATTGGACCCTTCATTGACCTGAGAAAGGCCTTTGATACTGTTAATCATGATTACCTCTTATGTAAACTCCATCATTATGGAATCCGAGGCCATGCACTGGACTATATCCAATCCTATCTTAATGATAGACACCAATGTGTAGCCATCAATAATATAATCTCTCCCATTCTACCAATAACCGTTGGAGTGCCACAGGGCAGCATCTTGGGACCTCTTCTATTTCTTATATACATCAATGATCTGCCTAATGTCTCTAACATTCTGAAACCTATTTTGTTTGCTGATGATACTACCCTCATCTACTCCAACCCCAACCCACATACACTAAATGATGTTGTTAATAATGAACTAAAAAAAGTCCACTTATGGATGTCAACCAACAAACTAACACTTAACATAGAAAAGACCTACTACATCCTATTTGGAAGCAAATCTACAAATGCAATTCAGCTTCAGATAGACAATGTAAACATTAGCAATAAAAATGATGGAAAGTTTCTTGGCATATTAATAATAATAATAATAATAATAATTTTTATTTAGGTAAAGGTACATACATAAAGAGATTTTACAAAGTTTGTTCGTTTTATAGATAGAGCTAGTACATACAATGCCTAAAGCCACTAATTACGCAAAGCGTTTCGGGCAGGAAAAAACACTAATGACTAAAGCTTAAAACTAATGGGTAAAAAGAAAAAAATGCGTTGATGTTATAAATATATGTGTGTGGGGCTTCTATGGGGTACTGGTACTATTAAGGGGTAAGGGTAGTTAGAAGACAGAGTATCAAATATGGGAGAGCTAGAAGGCCCGACCCCCAAAATAAACTATCCACAGTAGTAATAACTTGCTACTAGACCATATATGTTAGTCTAAGGGTTGATCAATGCGCTCCCACACAGGAAGAAGGGATACTCTGTAATTCATGTACTTATTTATTAACCCCTTAACAACCCCCCATATACACTCACACCAATAACAATAATAATAATAACTTTACCACACTATCTTACGTTAAAAGCCTTGGTCCACGTAGGCAGGATACAAGGTTTACACTAAGAACAAGCTAGGGTAAAGTACTACTGGATAAGCACTGAAGCTGGATGCAGCTTAGGGTAGGGAAACCACGTGGGACCCTAATACAAAACACAACACTTAGGGGTACCCAAAACACTGGCAAATACTACCCCCAGGTCTCACCAATCGTTACTACCAGAGTAGGTATACTTAATAATGCCCCATACTTAACTTAAGGGTACAGGAACTTCAGGTAAGGGAAATAAGTAAGAGGAGAAGGGAGAAGAGTAGGGGTGCAGCCACAGAGTAGGTCTCGTCCGCACGAACGCCAGCCAGAGAAGCAAGCTCCTAGCGACCAGCTAGCCTCCCTCATGTCGTGGTGCCGGAAGGAGCCTAATTGATCGTGCAGCTAAGCACATTAAAGATCTTCCCCTATGCAACGTATTGTTACTTTACAAATGATTAGAAAGTATTAGTAAGCAAAGTTGGTGCCTATGTTATTATTTAATAATCAACCCCCAGCTCAGTCTTTAAATGCTCTTTGAGAAACAATAATAGTCTTACGTCTGGCAGGGAAGATACAAACAATTGCCGCTCGTGATGCCTCAACTGTACTACCAGAAAGTTTAATAGCTCAATTTTGACCTCTGGTTTCCACTGGAGAACCCAGGGTCGTAACAGTTGAGTACAAAAAAAAAAGAGGTAAAAGAGGGGGGAACATTGTTGAAAAAGCAGCACAAATACAATTACAAATTATTACAGAAAATTACATTCAAACAGCGTTGATTTGAAAAAAAAAAATATACATGGGTTGACAACAGGGGGGTAAGGTGGGTTACATGGAATTTATTAGGTATAGCTTCGTTTTTAACTTAAACTGGTTGAGAGAGGTACAGTCTTTAACATGGTTGGGAAGGTTATTCCACATTCTGGGCCCCTTGATTTGTAGAGCATTTCTGGTTTGATTAAGTCGTACTCTAGGAATATCAAAACTGTATTTATTTCTGGTGTGGTGCTCATGGGTTCTGTTACAACCTTCTATGAAGCTTTTGAGATCAGGATTGGCATTATAGTTTAGCGTTTTATATATGTATAATACACATGAGAGAATGTGCAGTGACTTAATGTCTAACATATTCAGAGATTTGAGTAGGGGTACCGAGTGATGTCTGGGGCCAGAATTGGATATTGTCCTAATAGCAGCTTTGTGTTGAGTAATTAGAGGACGTAAGTGATTTTGGGTAGTAGGGCCCCAAGCACAAATACCATAGTTGAGATATGGATAGATAAGGGAGTAATAGAGAGTCACCAGAGCAGGGCGTGGTACATAATATCTGATCTTAGAAAGAATGCCCACAGTTTTTGAAACTTTTTTGATATGTTTAGAATGTGTCCCTGGAAATTCAGCTTGTGGTCAATGAGAATGCCAAGGAATTTGCCATCTAATTTGTTACAAATTTGGGTATTGTTTATTTTGAGATTTATTTGATTAGAGGATTTATTGCCAAACAGAATATAGAAAGTTTTGTCAATGTTAAGGGTGAGTTTGTTGGCAGTTAGCCACAGATGGACTTTATTAAGCTCAGTATTTACTGTGGCATTTAGAGCAAGGGGATCAGGACTGGAGTAAATGAAGGTTGTGTCGTCAGCAAATAGAATTGGTTTGAGGTGTTGGGAGGCATTTGGAAGGTCATTAATGTAGATGAGAAAGAGGAGAGGGCCAAGTATGCTGCCCTGGGGAACACCAATGTTGATGGGTAGGGTGGGAGAAATTGTATTATTCACAGAAACACATTGGAGCCTGTCAGTAAGGTAGGATTTGAGGTATTGTAGGGAGTGTCCTCTGACTCCATAATGATGTAATTTAAGAAGAAGGTTTTGATGGTTGACAGTATCGAAAGCTTTACGCAGGTCCACAAATAACCCAACAGGGAACTCATTTTTATCAAGAGCTGTATGAATCGAGTTAAGCATACTAATAAGTGCATCGTTAGTGCTTTTTTGGGTCTGAAGCCATATTGGCAAGGGCTAAGTATATTGAGTTTGGCTAGATATGAGTAAAGCTGCTTATAGATTAGTTTTTCAAAAATTTTTGACAAGTTTGGCAGGATTGATATAGGTCTGTAGTTGTTAACATCTGTGAGATCACCACATTTGTGGACAGGCGTTACTCTCGCTTTTTTTAGAATATCTGGAAAGGTTTGGAGTTCAAGTGACTTGTTGAAGAGCAAAGCAATAGCAGGGGCTAAAGATCTGGAGGCTTTTTTGTAGATTAAAGTTGGTATCTCCTCAAGGGCACCAGACTTGGTTTTAAGGGAAAGGATTATCTCATTGACGTCAGTGGAATTAATAGGCTTTAGGTACAGAGACTGTGGATAGTTACCTGTAATATAGTCCTTAATGTCAGTACTGGAAGATGGATTATCATTAGCAAGAGATGAACCAATGGAAGAGAAGAACCTATTGAACTCAATAGCAGAATCAGAGGCTGAGAGCTGACCATCGTTATTAGACAGGAGAGTCGGTTTGTTATTTATAGACTTCTTTGATCCCAATATTTGTGAAATTGTTCTCCAAGTTTGTTTAATGTTGCTCTTTATTTGGGTAAATTTATCTTCGTAGTATTTAGTTTTGGCTCGTCTAATTATCTTAGATAGCAATAATGAGTAATTCTTTGAGAATTCTTTGGAGACAATTCCTAACCTATACTTCTTCTCAAGGTCATGTTTTTTATTAATAGATTTAAGTATTCCCTTTGTAAGCCAGGGATTGTTAAGCCTTTTGGTTGTGACTTGTTTTGTAAGCATAGGACAGTGGGTATTATAAAGTTAGTTTAGTTCATTTATTATGCACCCCATACCCATCTTGTGGGCGGTAGTGGAAAGGGTTACAGAGGCACATAATGGGCTCAGGGACTGAACCCCACAATTCATTTAGCTAAGAAAGTTACAATCTTGATGAGCTAGTTATAAAATTCAATATAAGTCATTACATCAACAATGGGTTCGAGATCGACCTCAAGTACAGGTTCTAAATTAAGCAACTGACATATGTGGAGAGCTAGTGTCAAAATTTATATGTTTGTCCTGCACACCGTCCCCCATCCAGTGGGCAGCGGTGGATAGGTTACAATCACTTAGTTACTACCTACAGTTAGCAAACTGAGGATATTTGGCTAAAATTTCTGGTAGCAGATCATTTTGAATGAAATATTGACACATCGCTGGAACATTGGTTATAGAATTGTCTCTAAATTCACGTATCTTTTCGCACTCCATCACATAGTGACGGAGGGTGTGCGAATAACTTTGTTGACACAGTTTACATTTGGTCAGGTCTACATCAGCAGATAATGAGAATTCCCAGAGATACTTGTAACCGAGTCTAAGCCGAGCAGTAGTAACATCTAGAAGTCTGCTGATTTTATTGGATGATCCATAGATGTGTGGCTCCTCTTGCATGATAGTATGATGATAGATGGAATTACTGGTGTCAATTTCACTTTGCCTCAGATTTACAAGATCTTGTTGAAGTTCTCGGTGTACTGCTGCTCTCAGATTGCTCATTGACAATCCAAGGTTACACTCGACGGCTCCTTTAAAGGCAGATTCTTTGGCTAACTTATCAGCTCTATCATGCATTCGGAGGCCAACATGAGATGGAGACCACATGAAATGGACTCTGTTACCATCCTTAATAATTTTGTTGTATTTGTGTCTAGCTTCGGACACGAGCATGTTACAGTTATGCCTTAAAGAGTTGAGAGCATTTAAGGATGATAAGGAGTCACTTACAATTAATGTATCAAGTTTTGAGACTTGTACACATTTCAGTGCAAGGATCAAGGCAAATAGTTCAGTCTGAAGGGTAGGGGCCCAGTTGTTTATACGGACTCCCCACTCAAAGTATAGGCCATCGCCCATTGTCAGGACAACTGCACTTCCAGCTGCACCCGTGGTGCGGTGTAGGGAACCATCAGTGTATATAATTTGAGAGAGAGAATGCTCTGTGGACAGAGCATCAATATGGCTTAAGGCGTTGAGTTTTGCCTCAAGACGAAGCTTGGGCTGATCTCTAATTTGCTTCTTGGGTGGAAAGGGAGGGATTAAAACTGGAAAGGGTGTAACCTCCCACGGTGCAGGAAAGTGCCGTTGTTGTTTCTCTTGGTACAAATCATGAACCCCATACATTCTGAGTTGAGTTCCAGTTTTTGTTATCCATTTGGAACAATGCTGATCTTCAATAAAGAAATTCTGGAGGGCTTCTGTGCAAGGATTAGGATGAGTTAGCCTAAGCATTTTTATACCAATTTGACAGTTAATTTCAGTAACACGATCAACAACGCTCAGAATATTAAGTTCCTTTCTCATATTAAGTATCTTTGTGGTACGAGGGCACCCAAGGATTATCCTCAAGGCTTCGTTCTGCAATTTTTCAAGCCCTCCAAGCTTTCTTTCAGGCATCAAAACAAGCAGAGGTGCAGCATAATCCACTAAAGATCTGATGTATGCAAAGTACATCATTTTGACAATTCTGACATTGGCACCATAGCCTGAGTGATAACCTGCAACAGCCTTGAGAGCTCGGAGCCTTTCTTTATACTGACGACAGAGTCTGAATACAACAGGACCATACAGTGGCACCTCAAGGCCAAGGTATTTGAATCTGTTTACATAGTCAAGCTCGGAGCCATCAGACAGTTGCATCTTGCGAACAGCTCCTCCCTGCCTGGGTGGGCGCCGATTTAGTATCTTTGTTTTCTCTGCTGAGATAATTAAACCTAGGTCCTGACATGAGTCTAATACAGAGTTAAGAGTGTTCTGCGTGTTAGCATACCCAGCGGTGTGTATCATTATATCATCAGCATAGCTAATGATGTGGACGTTTGGTTTGCTCGGTATAGAGTTTAACAGCGTGTTTATTAAGATATTAAATAAGGTAGGACTGAGGACACCACCCTGCGGGGTGCCTAGTTCAAAGTCTCTTGTTACACTTCTATGCCCCTGGAAAAATACAGATGACTTCCTGTTGGATAAGTAACAAAGGCTAAGAGTTTTTTGAAGAAAAGATTGAACTGCTAGGTTGATGTCCTCTATGTTACCTAACTCGGACTCCCAGTTGACATTATCAGTAGCAGTTATAAAATTGTCTATAGCAGCTTCATTGTGTAGTCTAAAACGTATCTCTCTTGACTCAAGAGGTGGTTTGCTAATGTTAGTTAAGAGAAATGTGGGGTAATGGTCTGTAGTGCTATCGGTGATTATACCTGAAGTAAGCGGAGAGGTTATGTTTGTCCAGATGTGATCTAGAGTCGTGGCAGTGCTATCAGTGATTCTAGTAGGTCTAGTGATTAAGGGTATGAGGAAGCAGGAATTCATACAGTTGAGGAAGCTAACAGCAGTAGGGTGTTCTGGCTCGCAGAGGTCAATATTAAAGTCCCCTGCGATAATTAGGTGGTTTTTGTTCAGTCTGTTATCAAGTATTAGATTTCTAAGGTTTGAGTTGAATTCGGACACATCAGTGTTAGGAATTCTATAAACTGCACCCACAGACAGGACAGACTCGGCACCCTTGACTCTGAAGCTGGCGAAGATATACTCCCCATAGCAGTCTCTAGTTCTAATTTCTTTTAAGCATGTTAGTTCTTGGTGGTAGTAAAGAGCAGTGCCACCACCTCTCTGAAGTTGACGACAGTTGTGAGTTGCTGAGTAGTTAGGCATGTCAAAGAGTTGAGTAGTATCCTCTTTCAACCATGTTTCAGTAAGTATAATAAAAGAGAATTTGTTGTCAATAGCTTCAATCAAGGCACTAACATCATCGAGGTGTTTACCTAGGGATCTAACGTTCAAATTGATTACAGAGATATTGTGATTATGAGTTAATACATTGTTTACATCATGTGCTGCAAAATATCTGCAATTTAGATCATTAAAGTGATTATTGTCATAGATAGTGGATAAGAGGTTAAGTTCTGGGTCTATACTTGTCTGCATAAAAAAAGCTGATTGCAGGAAAAACAAGGAAAGAAAGGCAAATTACAAGGTAGAAATAAGCTATAAAATAGGGCAAAAAAAATGTACACAATACTGTACAAAACAAACACAAAAGGGGCTTACAGGGTGTTACAAATGATATGAGTGGGGCTTCTATGGGGTACTGGTACTATTAAGGGGTATAGGTAGTTAGAAGACAGGAGTATCAAATATGGGAGAGCTAAAAGGCCCGGCCCCCAAAATAAACTATCCACAGTAGTAATAACTTGCTACAAGACCAAATATGTTCGTCTAAGGGTTGATCACTGCGCTCCCACCTTGGAAGAAGAGATACTCTGTAATTCATGTACTTATTTATTAACCCGTTAACAACCCCCCATATACACTCACACCAATAACAATAATAATAATAACTTTACCACACTATCTTACGTTAAAAGCCTTGGTCCACGTAGGCAGGATACAAGGTTTACACTAATAACAAGCTAGGGTAAAGTACTACTGGATAAGCACTGAAGCTGGATGCAGCTTAGGGTAGTGAAACCACGTGGGACCCTAATACAAAACACAACACTTAGGGGTACCCAAACACTGGCAAAATACTATCCCCAGGTCTCCCCAATCGTTACTACCAGAGTAGGCACACTTACACCATATAATACTTAACTTAAGGGTACAGGAACTTCAGGTAAGGGAAATAAGTAAGAGGAGAAGGAAGGAGAGTAGGGATACAGCCACAGAGTAGGTCTTAACCTCACGCCACCAGCCAAGAGAAGACCGAGCTAGCCACCAGCTGCCTCCCTCATGTTGTGGTGCCGGGAGGAGCCTAATTGATCGTGCAGCTAAGCACATTAAAGATCTTCCCCTATGAAACGTATTGTTACTTTATGAATGATTAGAAAGTATTAGTAAGCAAAGTTGGTGCCTATGTTATTATTTAATAATCAACCCCCAGCTCAGTCTTTAAATGCTCTTTGAGAAACAATAATAGTCTTACGTCTGGCAGGGAAGATACAAACAATTGACATTCTAGATGCCCAACTGTACTACCAGAAAGTTTAATAGCTCAATTTTGACCTCTGGTTTCCACTGGAGAACCTAGGGTCGTAACACTCCTCCCCCCTTCAGAGAAAAAAAAATGTGACTACTAGAATAGTAGTCATATTTTTTTGTAAGAGTATACAGAGAACAAAAAGAAAAACATATGACAAAAACAAAAAATCAATCAAAAGCAATTTCTCTGCAAAAAAAAAATACAAAGGAGTTCTCTGAAAGAAAAAAAAAAAACATACACAAAAAAAATAAAAGAACAGGGAAGTAAATAAATTGGACACGGAATATTTAATGTCACAGGAGAACCTAAAAAAAAAAATAACTAAAGCATGACAGTTGGTAAATGGCTTTCTGTGGCTCAGATGAATGTTATTCAGGCAACCGGGACAGAGCGTCGGCTATCACGTTGAGTCTGCCCGGTAGGTGGGTAATGGAAAGATTGAAGTCCTGTAGGTACAATGCCCACCTGAGGATGCGTTTATTCTTACCCTTCATCTGAGTCAGGAAGACTAGTGGGTTATGGTCCGTGTACACTTCCACTATATTACCTGTGAGGTAAACTTCGAACTTTTTACATGTTAACACTAGCGCCAACGCCTCTTTTTCTACCACTGAATAATTGCGTTGCGCCTTGTCGAATTTCACAGAGTAATAATATACTGGGTGTTCCACCTGATCATCCCCAGTTTGCAACAACACTGCACCAGCACCCGAGTCAGACGCGTCAACATGAATTTTAAACGGTCGGTCGAACCTTGGACTAGCAAGCACTGGGGCGGAAGCTAAGATCAATTTCAAATTTTTAAATGCCTCTGCACAGTCTGATGACCACTTAAATTTAACGGCTTTCCGCAACAAGTCTGTGAGAGGAGTGGCAACACTGGAAAAGTTCTGACAAAAACGTCGATAGTACGCACACATACCGATAAATCTTTGAACGTCCTTTTTAGACTTTAGTACTGGATACTCCAGAATGGCACTGATTTTATCTTGCCGAGGTAACACTTTTCCTTGGCCCACTTCATAACCGAGGTACGTCACTGTGCCTTGGCCAAAATGACACTTTTTAGCATTTAAGGTAAGATTTGCCCTTTTCAAGATGGCAAACAACTGGCGTAACCTAGCTATGTGGTCAGCCCAATTACTGTCAAACAGCACGATATCATCTAAATGCGCCCGACAATTTGGCACCTTAGCGAGTAGAGAGTTCATGAGTCTCTGGAACGTGGCAGGGGCATTACGCAAGCCGAACGGTAACACTTGATACTCAAAAATACCCTCGGGTGTCACGAACGCGGTGAGCTGTTTAGCACGTTCAGTGAGTGGGATTTGATAATACCCCCTCGAGAGGTCGAATTTCGAAACGTACTTGGCATTTCCCAACTCGTCAATGCAGTCCTCGAGGAGGGGCAGCGGATAGGCATCCACAATGGTCACCTTGTTGAGCTGCCGATAGTCGGTGCATAATCGCCATGAGCCGTCTGGTTTGGGGACCAAAAGGCAGGGCGAGCACCAAGAGCCCTGGCTCGGCCGGATGAGGCCGTGCTGGAGCAAGAAGTCGACCTCCTTCCGTATGATGGCCTTCTTTTCTGGACTCATCCGATAGGGTTGAAGGCGAATGGGAGTGTAGTCCGTCAACTCGACATCATGGCAAATGGCATCAGTCTGGGTCGGGACCTCCCCGAACAGACTGGAGAATTCATCAACCAACGACTGCACCTCTTCACGTTGGGCCATCTGCAAATGGGACAGTTCCTCCACAGCATTCACAGAACTAGAATTATTGAAAATGAGATTAGTTGGGTCCCCAGAACAATCATCCCCTCTCTCACTGGAAATGGAAACATTGGTTAGTGCAATGGGCCTGGGGCCCTGGAACTTCTTCAGTCGATTTACATGTATGAGCATTACCTGGTTACGTTTGTCAGAGTGCCTCACTTTGTACGTGAGGTCCCCAGTCTTTTCTGTCACAATGTAGGGGCCTTCGTACTTGTGGGACATAGTGTTCCCTAGTCGAGGCTTTAATACCAGGACAGGGTCGCCAGGCTGAAATACCCGTAACTTAGATTTAGCATCGTTACGTTCTTTCATCTTTTCTTGGGCCTTGCCAAGATACTTTAATGCAGCCGCCTTGCAGTCCTTGAGTCTCTGGTGGTGTTGCGCAAAGAAAGCCGAACCTTCGGATAACGTTACGTTCCCTAACAGATTCTCCTGTAACATTTGCAAGGGTCCACGAACTTTATGGCCAAAGACTAACTCAAAAGGAGAACAGCCCAGTGAACTTTGTAATCCCTCTCTAGCCGCAAACAAAACATACGGTAAATTCTCATCCCAGAAGGTGTGGGAACTCTCGCACGATGTCTTCAACATCTGCTTCAGAGTTAGATGGAAACGTTCAATTACCCCCTGACTCTGTGGATGGTATGGGCTGGAAACCTTATGAGTTATTCCATGTTCCTTACAAAATTGCTCGAAAACATCAGACTTAAAATTAGTACCATTGTCAGTTTGCACGACCCGAGGCAGTCCAAAAGTGGAAAAAAATTGCAACATACGAGCAACAACAGTTTTTGCTCGGATGTTCCTTACAGCAAAAGCCTCTGGGTAACGAGTAGTGATACACATCATCGTGATTAGGTAAATATTACCAGACTTAGTTCTAGGTAATGGTCCAACACAGTCCATTACCACATGAGAAAATGGTTCCTCCGGCACGACAATAGGCCTTAGAGGAGCTTTAGGTGGAGTCTGGTTTGGTTTCCCAACCAGTTGACAAACAATACACGCATTACAAAATTTTGCCACATCGCTTTTCAGCTTGGGCCAGAAAAAATACTTTAAAATTTTGTGATACGTAATATTAATACCTTGATGTCCCCCCATAGAATCATCATGAGCAGCTGCCAAAACCCTTTCTCTATAGCAGGTCGGCAACATAACCTGGTGGACTACCTCCCATTCATTTGACAAGGGAGCACTCTGTGGTCTCCATTTTCTCATCAAAATCCGATCATTGTAGTAGTACCCAGTTGCTGCGTCTACAATTTCCTCCATAGAGACGGCTGTTTCATGACAATCTGCAAGAGTGGGGTCAGCTTTCTGTAACTCACTCAAGGAGGCATCTAGGCCTTGGTCAGATGCCATTGGCCGAGGCTCAACAGTGTTCTCCACCTCCCCACTACTCTCGGTAGATGGCGGTGGCAGGCTCTCCACAATGTCCTCGGCCACGTCATCGAGTCGGGCCATGAATGTGTCCGCGAGGTCCACTTGGTTTTCACCACTCGGAAAGCTCCTCGTGACCTCGGGATTTACCACCTTGGCAAGCACAGGGCTGCCCTTACATTTAAGTCCCATAGACCTGGTCACCGCGCACGCAGGGTACAGAACATTATCCTCTGCGGCGGGCGGATCCAGGCAAACCTTAGGGGTAGGCAACATAATAGGCAGTCTGGAGTCCCCTACCTTATCCCCTGCTAAATCATTACCAACTATTACATCAACATTAGGGAAAGGTAGGTATGGAGTGACTCCGACTGTACAAACACCCTTGTGGAAATCAGATTCCAGGGTAACCTTATGGAGGGGTACTGCCCGAGTATCACTAGTGACACCCTCGACCAGTACCACCTCTCCAGTGTCGAGAGTGTTGGCACCTTGCAACGCACTCTCTAAAATTAAAGTCTGGATGGCACCGGTGTCTCGGAAGATCACCACGTCCTTCCAGGAAGAACCCTCAGACAAAAGTAGTCTCCCTTTCGATAAGAATGGGGTAAGCAAGTCCAACCACTGTGGGTTGGAGGTCTTACTCCCTAACCCTTCTGAAAGCCTCAAGCCCTGTGTCACAACTAGAGCATTGGGTCTTTTTTCAGGGTGCAGTTGCCAACAACGGCTAATAGTGTGGTTTGGACGATTACAGTGACCACAAAAACGTCGGGGAGAAGAGACATTACTAACAGAATTACCCTTCGGTTCACCTTTAGGTGCCGTTGGGCTAGACACTTTAACAGGGTTAGTTATGTCTGAAACAGAAGGTGCATTAGGTAAAGGGTTAGAATGAGCTGGTCTGGACTGGCTGTGGGTATAAGGTTTGCTACTCTGTGGGGTATAATTATTTTTATTGGGCCTTTTGCCCGCCAATTGGTAGTTTTCTGCCAACTTGGCCAAATCCCCTATTTTAGAATTTAACTCTATCCTTCCTTTAATGTATTGTGATACGTTCTCTGGCATAACATCTATAAAATGCTCCATTAAAATTAAGTTCCTGAGAGCCTCGTATGTTTCGGCTTTCGCCGAGCGAATCCATCTATCAAACAATCGAATTTGATCATTCACAAATTCAGTGAGCGGTTGGTTGTGAGTAGGCCTAAGGTTACGATAAACTTGGCGGTGAGCTTCAGGAGAAATTTCATATGCCCGCAAAATACCTTCCCTGACTTTATCATATTCGAAACACTCGTCGTCAGGCATGTTTATAAAAATATCTTGTGCTTTACCCCTAAGTCTTCCCTGTAGGATTTTCACCCACTCTTCCTTTGGCCAGTTCATGGACGTGGCCACTCTCTGAAAATGGTTGAAAAACCTTTCAGGGTCAGACTCTGAAAATTCAGGCAAATTATGCTTTTTCTCATAATGCCTGGGGTTTGAATCCCCGGCAGGTGGAGTTCCAGTGGCATTCGCTCTAATTCTAGCCTCCTCGGTTTTGAGTTTTTGCTCCTCTAATTTTATTTTTGCTAACTCTAAAGCTAATTCACTTTCCCTATGAGTTGCACTTTCTGCTTGGCTAGGCTGGCATAAAGGTGTATCACTTGCCAATAGTTGTTCATCAATACAATGTTCTAATATTTCATTTACCAAAGTCCACTTTTTATCTGCGACATTTAATTCTAGGCCAAATTCCTGGCCTAACAATACTAAATTAGACTTTTTAAGTTTCTTTATCTCTACCACTGAAGGCTCCCTTGCCAGTTTCTGCATTTCAGAAGACATCACTAATAATTTTAGCTCCCAGCCAAAGAAAAAATTAAAAAATAAAAATTGGAAAAAAAACAAAAATTTGCACGGCCCCTAACACAAGGCCACACTAACCTTAATCGTGAAGGGATCCAGCTGGGTGTCCAGTCAGTGCAAGAATGTCCTTTGCTAGATGAGCTGGACCCTAGGCTAGCACACAACCGTTCTGCAGAAATAAAAAATTTTAATTTTGGCACTCAAGAATCTAATTTTTTACACTTATAATGTTCCTCCCGGACTGGCCAACCACTTGTTACAAATGATATGAGTGGGGCTTCTATGGGGTACTGGTACTATTAAGGGGTATAGGTAGTTAGAAGACAGGAGTATCAAATATGGGAGAGCTAAAAGGCCCGGCCCCCAAAATAAACTATCCACAGTAGTAATAACTTGCTACAAGACCAAATATGTTCGTCTAAGGGTTGATCACTGCGCTCCCACCTTGGAAGAAGAGATACTCTGTAATTCATGTACTTATTTATTAACCCGTTAACAACCCCCCATATACACTCACACCAATAACAATAATAATAATAACTTTACCACACTATCTTACGTTAAAAGCCTTGGTCCACGTAGGCAGGATACAAGGTTTACACTAATAACAAGCTAGGGTAAAGTACTACTGGATAAGCACTGAAGCTGGATGCAGCTTAGGGTAGTGAAACCACGTGGGACCCTAATACAAAACACAACACTTAGGGGTACCCAAACACTGGCAAAATACTATCCCCAGGTCTCCCCAATCGTTACTACCAGAGTAGGCACACTTACACCATATAATACTTAACTTAAGGGTACAGGAACTTCAGGTAAGGGAAATAAGTAAGAGGAGAAGGAAGGAGAGTAGGGATACAGCCACAGAGTAGGTCTTAACCTCACGCCACCAGCCAAGAGAAGACCGAGCTAGCCACCAGCTGCCTCCCTCATGTTGTGGTGCCGGGAGGAGCCTAATTGATCGTGCAGCTAAGCACATTAAAGATCTTCCCCTATGAAACGTATTGTTACTTTATGAATGATTAGAAAGTATTAGTAAGCAAAGTTGGTGCCTATGTTATTATTTAATAATCAACCCCCAGCTCAGTCTTTAAATGCTCTTTGAGAAACAATAATAGTCTTACGTCTGGCAGGGAAGATACAAACAATTGACATTCTAGATGCCCAACTGTACTACCAGAAAGTTTAATAGCTCAATTTTGACCTCTGGTTTCCACTGGAGAACCCAGGGTCGTAACACAGGGGTACAATGGAGTAAGGGAGTAAGGCTAGGCTAGGCAACCTAGGTAATAAATGAGATTAAAGAAAAAACATATAAACATGGACTATACAAAACACAAGATATAGATATACAAAACAAAAATATAAACAAGATTAAGCAATACAAAAACAAATTGAGCAAAAATGAAAAATGAGGTAGATTGCTTACTCTCAGGTACACTGTAAGTATCAATAGATAGATAATATATATCAATATAGATAAGAATGTCACGATACAATAAGATAAGCAGTTACAGGAACAGATGAAAACAAATCTGCTGTAAAATAGAAAGTAATTATAGCAAAACACAACAATATAATAATATAACAATACAATAAGAGCTTACAAAGTATTGAGTCTGCTAAATTAGAGAATAATTATAAATAATAAATAATAAATAATAAATATGTTTATTCAGGAAAGGTACATACATACAAGTGATGTTACATTAATGGATTGATATATAGATAGAGCTAGTACATACAATGCCTAAAGCCACTATTACGCAATGCGTTTCGGGCAAGAAAAACATTAATATCTAGAACTTAATACTAATTGAGCATAAAGAATAAAAAGTGTTGAAAACAAATACAAATAAAGATAAAAAAAGGGGGAACATGACTGAAAAAGCAGCACAAATACAATAGGTTGACAAACAGTGTTGATTAAAAAAAAAAAAAAAAAAAAAAAAAAAATAATAATAATAAAATAACAGACATGGGTTGACAATAAAGGAGTGAGGAGGGTTACAGGGAATTTATTAGGTAGTGTTTAGTTTTTATCTTAAACTGGTTGAGAGAGGTACAGTCTTTAACATGGTTGGGAAGGTCATTCCACATTCTGGGTCCCTTGATTTGTAGAGCATTTCTAGTTTGATTAAGTCGTACTCTAGGAATATTAAAACTGTATTTATTCCTGGTGTGGTGCTCATGGGTTCTGTTACAACCTTCAATGAAGCTTTTGAGGTCAGGATTGGCATTACAGTTCAGCGTTTTATATATGTATAATACACAAGAGAGAATGTGCAGTGACTTAATATCTAACATATTCAGAGATTTGAGTAAGGGTACCGAGTGATGTCTGGGGCCAGAGTTGGATATTGTCCTAATAGCAGCTTTGTGTTGGGTAATAAGAGGACGTAAATGATTTTGGGTAGTAGAACCCCAAGCACAAATACCATAGTTGAGGTATGGATAGATGAGGGAGTAATAGAGAGTAACCAGGGCAGGGCGGGGTACATAATATCTGATCTTAGAAAGAATGCCAACAGTTTTTGAAACTTTTTTTGATATATTTAGAATGTGACCCTGGAAATTCAGCTTGTGGTCGATGAGAACGCCAAGGAATTTGCCATCTAATTTGTTACAAATTTGGGTATTATTTATTTTGAGATTTATCTGATTAGAGGATTTATTGCCAAACAGAATATAAAACGTTTTGTCAATGTTAAGGGTGAGTTTGTTGGCAGTTAGCCAAAGATGGACTTTCTCTAGCTCAGTATTTACTGTGGCATTTAGAGCAAGGGGGTCAGGGCTGGAGTAAATGAAGGTTGTGTCGTCAGCAAATAGAATTGGTTTGAGGTGTTGGGAGGCATTTGGAAGGTCATTAATGTAGATGAGAAAGAGGAGAGGGCCAAGTATGCTGCCCTGAGGAACACCAATGTTGATGGGTAGGGTGGGAGAAATTGTATTATTCACAGAAACATACTGGAGCCTGTCAATAAGATAAGATTTGAGGTATTGCAGGGAGTGTCCTCTGACTCCATAATGATGTAATTTAAGAAGAAGGTTTTGATGGTTGACAGTGTCAAAAGCCTTACGCAGGTCCACAAATAACCCAACAGGAAACTCCTTTTTATCAAGAGCTGCGTGAATTAAGTTAATCATACTAATAAGTGCATCGTTAGTGCTTTTTTTGGGTCTGAAGCCATATTGACAAGAGCTAAGTATATTGTGTTTGGCTAGAAAAGAGTAAAGCTGCTTGTAGATTAGTTTTTCGAATATTTTTGACAAGTTAGGCAGGATTGATATAGGTCTGTAGTTGTTAACATCAGTGAGATCACCACATTTGTAGACAGGGGTTACTCTTGCTTTTTTTAGAATGTCAGGAAAGGTTTGGAGTTCAAGTGACTTGTTGAAGAGCAATGCAACAGCAGGGGCTAGAGATCTGGAGGCTTTTTTGTAAATTAAAGTTGGTATCTCCTCGAGGGCACTAGACTTGGTTTTAAGGGAAAGGATTATTTCATTGACATCAGTGGAACTAGTAGGCTTTAGGTACAGAGACTGTGGATAGTTACCTGTAAGATAGTCCTTAACATCAGTACAGGAAGATGGAATATCATTTGCAAGGGATGACCCAATGGAAGAGAAGAACCTATTGAACTCAATAGCAGAATCAGAGGCTGAAAGCTGACCAACGTTATTGGAAAGGAGTGTTGGTTTGTTATTTAAAATCTTCTTTGATCCCAATATTTGTGAAATTGTGCTCCAAGTTTTTTTAATGTTGCTCTTTATTTGGGTAAATTTATCTTCATAGTATTTAGTTTTGGCTCGTCTAATTATTTTAGATAGCAATTACGAGTAATTCTTTGAGAATTCTTTGGAGACTGTTCCTAGCCTATACTTCTTCTCAAGGTCGTGTTTTTTGTTAATGGATTTAAGTATTCCCTTTGTAAGCCAAGGATTGTTAAGTCTTTTTAATTATGGCAAAACACAACAATAAATGCAAGTAAACAAAAGAATTGAAACAATTAGAGGTAGAATTAAGGTCACTAGATAGCCATGGAGGATACACAAGTTTGGTGGAGAGAACAAAAAATCAGTAGAGACTGTCAAGATGAATATATAAAAAAATTTGACAAATGATAATTGTAAGGTAAAATAATCTTAAAGATAATAAATTTTATTAAGCTTAGTTTTAACTTATAATTAGTATGAATTTAATTAAAAGAACAAAAATGAGATCAATAATTGATTTCAATAAATGATATAGATCAATACAAATAAATTTAAAATATAAATGGAATAGGGTAAGATTAGATTTAAGAGTAAAATTTTACAATGAAACTGAGGTAGATGCTTTCATAAGTGCATGGAGACTTGATGGATTATTTAGGAAATTATATGAATGAGAGAACATTAGGTAAAAGGTAAGGCAGAGACAGCACCTTAGACAAAGGTAGATTAAGTTAGGTTAGGCTCAGGCACTGAAAGAGTTATTTTAAGTACTGGCATTGGTCGGGTTCAGGTTTTCAGATATACCACAATCACTTAAGAAGGCCAGGAGTTGTTGGTCACATTTTATTTCATATCTTTTTCCTGTAGTTTCCTTCTTCGCAAAAATCGTACCATTCCTAGTGTAGCACTGCTTGATAAGACCAGGTTTTTGTTTGCGAATTTGGCGCAGCCTGAAGAGGAGGGATCCACGCTGCTTTGTAAGACACTCATTTATATAGAGGTTGGTTTTTTGCTTAGCAGCTGATTGTATGAGGTCAAACTTCGCAGAGGGATTTGCAAGTTTGATGAGCATTCTCCTACTGATACGGGGATTGTTTTTATCTATCCTAATAGCCGATTTGATTTGAACATTGACACTGATCTTTGAATTAATTAGGGTGTTGGCTATGTTACAGCAATCCTCACCTTGTTGTTCATCAGGTAGATCAGTAGAGCTAATTATCAGGGAGTCATGAAGTTGTTGTTGCTCTTGGTCATCTTCGGAAGCCGCCTGGTGAGTCTGAAGGAGATTGATCTGTTTTTCCAGCTTTTTAAGGAGGTCACTTTGAGCTGTGAGGGTTTCTTCAGCCTGAATCTTACGTATTTGATCCATTGCATCATTTGCAACAGTTTGTATGTTGAGAATTTCTTGGTTGTTGTTCATCGACGATTTAAGGAGGCAGTCTATGGTATGTTGTTGTCGGGTGACTGTGGCTTGGAGGGCCGAAATAGCTTCTGATTGCATTTTCACAAGGTTGTGCAGTTTCTGGAGCCATGGATTACTTCGGAGAGGTTTGAAGTTTGGACAGGGAGCCATAGATTGAGTGAATTCTACAGCTAGAGATTCGAGGTGAGTTGAATGGGGGGAGTGAGGAGGGGGAGCGGATGCTGTGTTTACCAACATCAGCGAGGGTTGCAGCGTTGCCAGTGTTTCATTCAGAACTCTAGGAGTAATGGAACCAGAGCGAGAGGCACCCCTACCTTGCTTGTTGTTATGTTTGGGCATGGTTTCGGCGAATAGATTCTTGGTAGCGTTTCTAAAGGTAGATACTTGGTGAATTATAGTAGGGATGCCTAGCGTATAGGGAACACTTGGCAGAAATTGAATTGAAATTGAAATTGAAATAAGTTTATTGAGGTAAAATACACACAAAGGGATGAGGTAGCTCAAGCTATTCTCACCCCATTCAGTACAACGTGTTAATATATACATAGACACACATCACAAATAAACACATTACCAAACATTCTGAGAGGTAAAAATATACATTTCCTCCCTCACAAGTAGTATGGTATCAGACGTACACACAAATACTTTTATGACCTAGGTATACTGTATAGACAATTTGCAAGACACCTGCAGATAATTCAACAAAATATTACAATCTTGGTGCAAAATTCTTATATCTCTCAAGAATATCATCAACCTTTCCGTTGTGACACATCCAGGCTATTTGTTCAGGAACAGTCCTTATCTCAGTGTTTCTATATACATTAATCAACGGACAATCAAGAATATAATGGGCAAGGGTGTGAGACCTTAACATACCACATAGTTTACACTTCGTGTCATTACCATGAACATCTATCCCATATTCCCAGTAATATTTGTACCCAAGCCTGAGCCGCATGTACACAGAGTCACTCCAAGCATTTCTCCTTTTACCATAAGTGAAATGGGTGTTTTGACTCACATACATGTAGTGTTGCATGGTTTGGCTTCTCTCATACATTATCTCTCTCCTCTCCACTCCCGCCTGTGCCTGAATATTTCTGATTTTGCTTCTTATTTGTCTCATTGTGAATTCACATTCAATGACAACTTGTGGTTTTGATGTGGCACGTTTGGCCAAGTCATCCGCCACCTCGTTGAGCACTATTCCAACATGAGACGGAATCCACATGAATTTCGCACTATAACCTTTCAGCTGTATCTCAGTTATTCTTCTCTTACAGTCCTCCACTATAGACATGAAGACTGGGTTTCGACTGTTTAAGGACTCCAGTGCTCCTCGGCTATCGACAAATACAAAAACATTTTTGTCGTCATGACGTACTTCCTCCAAACACGCCAGAATGGCCTGCAGTTCAGCTTGTGTGGATGATATATAATTACTAAGCCGGAGTTCAATTATCCTGTCCACAGTCCCAAACTCCGTATAATCCCTTATTAGGACACCACACCCTGCCCTGCCATCTTCCGCCACCGACCCGTCGCAATATACATGTAAACTGTTGCCTCTTGGTAACCGAGATATCATGCTTCCATACAAACACCGTAATTGTCCCGGTTCATGATGAATCTTTTTCACCTTGAGGGGTACAATTTCGACGTCTATTTTCTGTACTTTCCAGGGAGCAGACATATTACATTGTCGAGAGGGTTTACAGCAGTCAAGTACGTCGTATTCCCTGAGGTCATGAGCTAATCCTCTCGTATAGCGTGTCTCCCTCAGTTTCCTGGAAGTGTGTACGTCACTCAAGCAGGTCTGAACGCTCTCAAACAGCTTATCCCCTCCTTTTCTCCGCATGAAACGAATAGATACTCTAGTGTTAATGTCACGGACTCTATCACACACACTCTGTAAATTTAATTCCATTCTCATTATTTCAATCATTGCATTTCTTTGACATCCAAGAATAATCCTCATAGCCTCGTTCTGTATCAGCTCTATTTTTTTAATTCTGCCTTGGCCTGTGTAAGACAATACGGGTGCTGCGTAGTCTATCAGGGATCGAACAGTGCTTATGTATAACATCCGCAAGATAGGTACCCCAACACCTTTACCAGAAAAAGCCAGTGCTTTTAGAGGATGCAGACGGGCTTTACATAAGGTGCTGATATGATTTATTTCAGCATTTTTACTCTCACATGTGTATCCAACATACATGCCCAGATACTTGTACTTCTGTACACGGCTCAGTTCCACACCATTTAGAGTAAGTGTTATATTTCTTCGTTTCCTATACTCGTATTTGGTTTTATCTGCATTTATAACTAAGCCTAACTTGTGACAGGTTGTACCAAGTATGTTAAGAGCATCTTGAATTTTGTTCCCAGAAGTGCCTTGTATAAGAATGTCATCAGCATATATGATCGTCGTGACCCCTGGAGGATACATCTCTGATGCTAATCTGTTCATTAATACATTGAATAAGGTGGGACTTAATACTCCCCCTTGTGGGGTACCTAACTGAAACCTCCGTTCCTCAGACATGTATCCCTGGTAATACACCTGACCTTTTCTGCCTTGTAGATAATCCCTTATCCAGTGTAGCAATCTCCCTGTTATTCCCAGATTGGCTAATTCGTATAAGATTACTTCCCCATTGGCTTTATCAAACGCTCCTTGTAGATCAACAAAAACTCTACAATTGTCATCCACATTAGACAAGCACTTTAAGAGACAATCCGCAGTACTTTTGCCTTTGATAAAACCAAAGAGATTACTGGACATGTTATCACCTACAAGGTAGAGTAGCCTATTTAACAAAATCCTTTCCATCATTTTACAAAAGCAGGATATTAAGGAGACAGGTCTGTAGCCACCGTTTGACTTAGGGATAGGAATGATGACAGCCTCTTTCCATTTTCTTGGTAACTTTCCCTCTCTATAACTCATATTAAACAAATCAAGTAAGGGATTAGGTTTCATACCGGCTAAATAATTAAGTATGTCATACGTTACTCCATCTTTTCCCGGAGCAGTGGAACTGCCACTTTTTATAGCATCCAGTAGCTCATCGTGGGTTATCTCAGTGCATGTTATAGATCTTGTATTTAAGGCACATAAAGTTACTCCATTTCTAATATTTTCCCATGACTCAATGGTGACTCTCGTGTCTGCAGGTAAGGACTCCATACCAGCAGCACTTGCCCATTTATCTACTAACTCATTAGCAACTTTCCCTGGATCTGAGTGAGCAATGAATTTGGTCTTACAACCCCTGACTTTATTTACTGCTCTCCATATGTCTGTAAGGTTCTTAGTATTACCAATGGACTGAGCAAAGTCTTGCCAGTATCTGTCCCGCGCCTCCTTCCTCACCTGACTGCATTCCCTAGCCACTTCCAACATTGTATTTTTCTCTTCATCCCTCATTCCATTTTTTAACCATGCTTTATGCGCACTCCGTAGCATTCTCTCCCATCCCTTGACTTGCTGATCATTGGAATATTTAAATTTCTACACTCACTTGGCAGAAGTGTCGTAGAAAGGCAGGCGAAAATTGGTTAATTTTGGTTGATTACTGTTGAGGTTCACTGTGAGTTATGGCATATTAAGTCTCCATGCACTTAACTCGTGCTAGGCAGCAGTTAGGCCATGCAACGTTGAGTGGAGACGAAATTAACATATGTGTTGATATGTGTCTGAGTCTGTGGGATTTTACTTGCAAGGTTAGCACCAATCGATGAAAAGAAGCTATTAAATTCATTCGCCATTTCTAGGTCAGATGATGGTGTAAGGCCATCCTTAGAGAGTGTTATCTGGTGTTGGGAGTGTTGTTTAGTTCCTAGGATATTAGAGATGGTATTCCATGTGCTTTTCATGTTGCCTTTTTGCTTCTTTGAATCTAGTCTCATAATATGAAAGTTTAGCTTTTCTTATGATACTGGTAAGCACTGATGAGTACCTTTTAATTACTTCCTTTGTAACTAGGCCACTCCTAAATTTCTTTTCATATTCATGTTTTTTGTTGATTGATTTAATTATGCCACTTGTGAGCCACGGGTTATTTTTCCTTCTATCAGTTACTTGTTTGGAAAGGAGGGGACAGTGAGTGTTGTAGAGGCTTAGAGTTTTGGAGAGAACGAGGTTAGTTAATGAGTTTATAGCCTGTGTATTATTAAATTCAGATTCCCAGTTAATATTGTGAAGTGCATTAGAGAGATTGCCTAAAGCTGATTCACTCCTGTAGCCTGAATGAGAGTTTCTTAGTTTCTGGTGGTGTTGTGTCCATGTTTGCTATGAGGAAGGTAGGATAGTGGTCAGTTGTTCTGTCAAATGTTCTGTCAAATCAACATTTTTTAGTTTAGTTCATTTATTATGCACCCCATACCCCATGGTAAACATAATCTCACTCCACAAATTCTCTTGTGTCAACTACATTTACAAAACCCTGTTGTTAAATGCAAATCCTGCTCTGAAACTCTCCCTGGACAGATGTAATAGGACCCATTATCACCACACCAGAAATAAATATCTCTTTGATATCCCCAGAGTCAAACTTAATCTGTGTAAACACTCTATGCAAATAAAGGGACCCTCTCTATGGAACTCACTCCCTATTGAATTGAAAATCTGTCCAACTTTTGCGTCATTCAAAAACAATACTAAAAAGTACCTAATTTCATCTTCATAGTTTTTTACCTTGTTGCTTTAAAATTGCAATGTATCTATTGCTACCCAATCTCCCAATCTTTATGTACCTAATCTGAACATCTTTATCATTGTGATCATTGCTGTCTTCTTATATGTGCTGTCAATCTGCTGTATGGTGTCTATTAATCTTGTTTAAATTACCAATCAAGCTGTCAATGTAATCAATCAGAGCTTTAATATACCAATGTGCTTTAATATACTTACTAATCTCTCTCATCTCACTTTTTTCTTGCAATGTATTTGTTATCATTTTATTAATTCTGATAGAATTTACCTACTTAAAATTATCTGTTAGATTAAGGAACTGCCCGAAACGCTGTGCGTACTAGTGGCTTTACAAGAGTGTAATTACTGTACTATGCTATGTATTCTCACAAACCCAATGTACCGTCTTGTATATAAATAAATAAAAATAAATAAATAAATAAAAAATGCAAGGTTGTAACAAAACTCATGTGCACCACACCAGAAACAAATACCTATTTGATATTCCAAGAGTTAGACTTAATCAAACTAGGAATGCTCTACAAATCAAGGGAACCAGAATGTGGAATGACCTTCCCAATTATGTCAAAGATTGTACCTCTCTCAACCAGTTTAAGATGAAAACTAAGTACTACGTAATTAACTCCATGTTACCTATCTTACTTCTAAATGTCAACCCATGTCTTACTATTTAAAAAAAAAACAGCGTTGAATGTAATGAAACGCCATTTTCTGGGTGAGACCCGGAGGCTCCCCGGAGCTTTACCAGGCTGATATGCTAATGTCAGACTTTGGCATCAGTCATGTGTATGGAGTTCTAGGGCCTACCGGGGACCACGGCCAGAACCTGGCCCTCTCAGAGAGGCAAGGGGAGCAATGGACTATAGAAACCCCCGTGTGGTTGGAAGCATTCTATGTCTGCCATCGACCGGGTCAAGCATCTAGAAAGGTAAGCATTCCAAAACAAACCCCTATTCTGGTGAAAATTGCTACCTAAAGCCGAACTAGTGGATAGAACTCCTCAACAAAAAACAAGCAAACTAGTATGACGTCACACACCGCCGCGCCACTGTCTGCGCAGCTCCCCCCTCCCCGAGAGGGGGAAGGGGGAGTCCCAGACCTCCCACGCCGGCTATCCACCCATCAGTTCTGTGGCTGCATGTTAAAAACACGCAAAAAAACGCCGACCGGAGGGAGGGAGGGTTGCCGGGGAGCCTCCAGGTCTCACCCAGAAAATGGCGTTTCATTACATTCAACGCTGGTTTTCTTGGGGGAGCCCCGTCGGCTCCCCGGAGCTAACTACCCACAGAGGAAGGTCAAAGGGACGGAACCGGGAGGCGGACACCACGCAACCCCCACGGAAGCGAGACAACCGGCAGCAAACGCCAACCCAAGGCGCCACAGCCCCGAAAAATCCCGGGAACAACACGAGAACAACGAGCAGCATGGCCCCCGAACGAACACCAAAATTCCATGCCCGAAAGACCGCAAGGACACGTCGCCCAGACGGCAGCGAGAGCAGCGAAGTCACGAACACCACGGGCATGAGGGAAGAACACAGGCAGCTGAACCGCAAGAACACAGCTGACAACCCGGGACACCATCATCGGGAAGAACAGAACCGGATCAACGCAAAACGCGCTCCGGACCCAGACGCCGTGGCACGCAAACAGCGGAGGGCCGCCACTGAACACAAAACACGACACACCCCCGGCCTCACCAACGAAGCACCAACAACCCTGGACCTCTCCAGAACGCAGCAGCCCCACTCCACGCTAGAAAAGATGGAGACTGCTGCCACCGAACAACCAAAACGCTAAAACCGAAGGAGCAAGAAAACTCAGTGACCCGACCCCCAGAGGCAAATGCCAAAAAGAAAAAGAGCCGACGAAAAAACACACCGGAACCGAAAGTGCACTACCAACCGAGAAGACAGAGCACGCTGACCAGAGACCAGGATGGTGCAAGCGGCGCACGAACAGGCCGGAGGTGAAACGACGCACGAGACAGCTTGCTAACGGTGCAGAAGCAACACCAAGACCGAAAGCAAGCCGAAGCGGCTCCGCCTGCGCCGCACGAAAAGAGGCGACAGTATGAGGCAAGACGACGGCCCCCAACCCCCACCAGAAAACCAAGCCGAGAGTAAACCAAGCTAACAAGAGTAACCACCTAAGAAGGGACAGGAAAAGGAAGGACCGCCAAAATACCCCATACTGCCGCCAAGAGAAGCACGCAGGTGGGACACCTACCACGAAGCCACCCGACCACCAACCGGAGTCGAGACCGTGAGGCAGAACAAAAGCAGCAGATCGACAAGGCCCCTCCGAGCCCAGGAAAAGGCGGAGCCGCGGGAAGATCTCGGACGCGACCACCGAAACCCAGGCGGCACAAGAAGATGGAACGTCTGCCGAACAGAAAAACTCCCCAAAGCAAGCAAGCCCGCCAGGAGTTTAGAAACGACGGGTCCGACGCGAGACATCGCAAGACCCCAAAAAAAAACAACCGGCAGGGCTAGCTAGGAAACCAAAGAAGGCGGAAGGGTTGCCGCCAGAACAGTACCCGAACCAAGGGGTACGAACAACTGCAATAGACCGAGACAAAGAAACACATCACAGGACACAGGCTGAAAAAAACGCCCAAGAACACACGCAGAACACCCCTGCTGCAGAGGAGGCAGGAAGAAAGAGAAGAAGCACAAAAACCCCAGGAAAACAACCAGGGGTGGACAATCAGGCAGGGACAGAAAAACCCCGACGCACATGAGAGGGCCAAAACAGGTACCCGAAGACCACGAAAAACAACAAGCAAACCCCCATACGCAAACCCCAGGCACAAAACAGCAGCAAAGTGCCATACCACAACCGGACACAGGAACAAGGACACGCCACCGCGAAACACGGTACCAATGCACACGTGCAGTAGCAGCAACAGGCACCACCACAACATGCAACATGTCAAAAATCAAATCAAATGTTTATTTAGGTAAGGTACATACATACAAGAGATTTTACAAAGAGTGATGGATTTATAGATAGGGCTAGTACATACAATGCCTAAAGCCTCTATTACGCAAAGCGTTTCGGGCATGAAAAACTTAAATGACTAAAGCTTAATACTAATTGAGCATAAAGAGTAAAATGAAAACATGGAATGAAAACATAGCTGAAAAAGCTATGTAAATAGCAACACCCTTCTGCAAAGAGAACAGAGCAGGCAGACCCCAAACAGGGCCAACAGAGACACGACAAAACCCAGCAGGCCCAGAAACCTGCACACCAGGCGACCGACGGCGGAGAAACCCCGCTCGATACCTGCTGGATGGGGTACTGGGAGCTCATTTATACCCCAAGCCCGGCCCGAGGCCAGGCTAGACCAGCCAGAGGGTGGCCCACCAGGCAGCTGCTTGGAGCGGCCCGCAGGCCCACATACCCCCACAAAGTCACTGCACATTCTCTCATGTGTATTATACATATATAAAACGCTAAACTATAATGCCAATCCTGATCTCAAAAGCTTCATAGAAGGTTGTAACAGAACCCATGAGCACTACACCAGAAATAAATACAGTTTTGATATTCCTAAAGTACGACTTAATCAAACTAGAAATGCTCTACAAATCAAGGGGCCCAGAATGTGGAATGATCTTCCCAACCATGTTAAAGACTGTACCTCTCTCAACCAGTTTAAGTTAAAAACGAAGCTATACCTAATAAATTCCATGTAACCCACCTTACCCCCCTGTTGTCAACCCATGTATATTTTTTGTTTTTTTGTTTTTCAAATCAACGCTGTTTGAATGTAATTTTCTGTAATAATTTGTAATTGTATTTGTGCTGCTTTTTCAACAATGTTCCCCCCTCTTTTACCTCTATTTTTTATATGTACTCATCACATCTTTTCTTTTTACCCATTAGTTTTAAGCTGTAGTCATTAATGTTTTTCCTGCCGGAAACGCTTTGCGTAATAATGGCTTTAGGCATTGTATGTACTAGCTCTATCTATAAAGCCAACAAACTTTGTAGATCTCTTTGTGTATGTACCTTACCTAAATAAAAATTATTATTATTATTATTATAACCAGGATGGGCCGGAACATCTATTTGAAAACAGGCTAGCGTGCTCCGAAAGTCCCCGGACTTACCAGCAATAAGGCTTATGCTCGCAAGTAGGTCATGTAACAACCGCAGACCTCTGATGGTTACACAGTGTTCCCCAATTGTGCCTATAGCACCACTGCACTCCACTGGTACTATCTCACAAGTTCTACCAGATAGGCGGGACCCAAGAGCCAGAGCTCAAACCCTGCAAGCACAGCCAGGAGCCTTACCAGGTGTTATGATCCCAGGTAGCCGAAAAACGAGTCTCCCCTTTGAGAATTATTCAATCAAGCCTGACCTGACTAGGAGGTCGGAAATACAGATATGAAGATTCATATGTAAAAAATAATTGGGTAAATTTTACATGGAGTTTAAGATTATGGTCAGTGAATAAGAAAATAGATAATTTGCTGGAGGCGTGAGGCTCGCTTCTGGAGGGCTTTGAGCTCACTTGAGTGCCAAACATTGCAGGGGGAAGCTGCGCTCTGTTCGAGCTCCCGTCAGAAAGGAACCCCTAGTGATATATCTCCAAGAGAAGAGAAGTGTGCAGACGTGCCAGTTGTGAAACTGAGCTGGGAACGTTGTGGTCTCAAGTCCTGGACAGCGAGGAGTGCTTATTAAGCCACCCAAAAACATTATCGTGGGTCGTTGGAGTGCCCTAACCAGGCTCTGTCAGAGGGAGGAGCGCCCTCGACCAGACAATCTGTGGTAAGCACGATTTAAGCCAGTTCATAGTGATTGCTTGTAGTTGGTCGTGTGCCCAGCGACAGTAGCAATGTTTATTTATAAGTTAGAAATGTTTTGGTAAGGCAGGAAGCCTAAATGAGAGGACGGAGATGAGAGAGACAGCTGGAGGGACGAGCAGCGTGTCCTCTCCCGTCGACCGCCTGAAGCCAACTGACCGAGCCCAGCTCCTGGCGGCGGAGGACCCTCCCTGAGTGAGGGAGGACCGCTGGGCGAGGTGGAGCATGGACCCGTCCCAAAACGGGGGAGTCCACTCTCACAGTTTGTAGAGAGCAGATAGATGTTGGAGGCAAACATATTGTGTGATTATTTTTTGTTTATGTGTTTATGGGGAAACATTTCTATTGGAGTGTCAATGGGTTGCAGGTTTGTCTTTGGGGAAGAAGTTGCTGAGAACTTCGTAAGCCAGCACAGAGGGAGTAGTTAATGAGACTCCAAGGTAGTGGAGGAGAGGACCTCGAGCTGTGAGAGAAGCAGTGAAGAGGAGTGTCACGTGTTTCTGTAGAGGTGGTGAAGCACCATATAGTTGCTCGAGGGAACTTCATGGTGTAGCAGCCAGGAGAGCTGTGGAGGACCCTAGTAGAGGTAGTGAAGCACCATAGTTGCCCAAGGAAAACTTCATGGTGTAGCAGCCTGGAGGAGCTGCAGAGGATCCTGGTAATTAAGATCGGAAGAACCTGAAGATATCAGGGTAGTGAACTTCCAGATGTGGAAGGGAAGTTCTAAATGATCACTTGTAGGGAGTTGATAGAGTGTTTGTCTTTAGCGTGTAAGACGCAGTGAAAGGCGAGTGATAGTTTGCCATTTTTGTACCAAGGAGTGTTTATACTGAAGCATAGAGTTACAGACGTAGGCTGGATTACCTACAGATGTATGTGTTCTAGGACTGATTATGTGTTCTAGGACTGATAGAGTGGTCGATTGATCATTGTTGTGTATCAAGGAACATTTATACTGATATATATATATATATATATATATATATATATATATATATATATATATATATATATATATATATATATATATATATATATATATATATATATATGTTATTGCATTCATATGCTGATTTTCCTTGTACATGTTTATAGATATATATATTCTCTTGCTGATAGTACAACATTGTATTATAGGACTTGACCTACTTGAGGAGGTTGGTAATATTAGGTGGTGAACCAGGAGATAGGATACCACTTGATAAGCTGAGGATAGAGTTCTGATGGTGTTGGAGTGCAACCTGACTGTAATAGTACAGAGTATAGGATTCATTATTATTATATGTGTGTATGTATTGTGTATGTGTTTTGTCCAGTAAATGTATTCAAATTTGCTGGTGTTTGCCCTTGTCCTAGTGAGGCTTCCCAGGAAATAGTAAAGAAGGAGAGAGAGAGAAAGAACCAAGAACCACTGCTGTGGACAGGGTAGAACGGAAAACTAATAAGTCAAAGGGGATTGAGGAGATCATATCACATAAAGAGAGAGTGGGGGAGTCACAGCGGCTCAAGTGGGTGTGTGTGCACGTGACAACGAGGCTAAGTTTTGGAGCCACATCCCCTAAACGTGTGACGTTGAGCCCCTCTCCAAGAGCCAGAAGTGCCCAGTGTGATCTCCTGGTAAAATATAAGCACTCTACCGAGTTGTGGGTTGGGTTGTCCAGAAAGAAGGATCAACAACACGACAACACCATCAACCCACACTATAATACAGGTGAGTACAGAACCAACCCCACAACCCCCACACCACACAACATGAAAAAAGGTGGGTCCCCAGAATGACTCAAGCATGGGTTGGACATGCACATGAGGGGGATAGGAAGGGTTGAAAAAGGGACAGTCACTGGTGTGCAAACGGTCTCAGTCGTACAAAAATATACCTAAATAAAGACAGGTATATAAACAACACCGCATCCAGCGCCCGGCCAAAAGACGCCAGACCGCAGAAACTCACCTGGCGAACGGTGGCACGAACGTGACACGACTCAACAGTGCCCAGAAGAACCTGGGAGCACCGCCAGGTGAAGACGCCAGAGCCGGGCCCCGGCCGGACCCACAGGAGAGCAGGTAGAGGCGAAGGAGGCGGCCCACACCCATGACACAGGGAAAACCACGGTGTCCTCCCCACAACTGGGAACCAGGACACCCCCGGAGCGAAGGGGCACATACCGCAGCCAGGGAGAAGAGCGAGAGGCGAAGCACTGTAGCAAAAAGGGCGCAAAACACCAGCACTGAAACACCGCCCAGACCAAAACAAACTACGGCGCATGCGCATGACACGCTGGCCGAAAAGCACAACCCTCTCTGCGGGAAGGCGCCAACCAGGACTACTGCACTAGAAAAGTAGCCAAAAGAGGAAGCCGGAACAATAAAACCGGCCAACGAAGCAAAGACAGAGCCCAAAAAAGAACCCAACCGGGCCACAAGCAGCCCAACAAAGCAACAAGTAGCCCAACAGGGCCACAAGTAGCCCAACTGGGCCACAAGTAGCCCAACCGGGCCACAAGTAACCCAACCGGGCCACAAGTAGCCCAAAACGGCGACAAGGACAAGGAGCCGACAGACGTTCCAATAATGTGGGAAGTAGAGAAAAACCTTCCCGAACCCTCGAGAACACAGAAGCCAACACTAGTCCCGAAGGCACACAAAGGTGCAGGCGCACCCGAGACCAGAAGTCACGTAGAACCCCAAGAACGGGGAAACATGACGAAGACAGCATCCCAAAAAGGGGTGGGAGGAAACATCCACCCACAGGACGGAACCAACTGACTCAAAGGCCAAGGAACCGAGCCCGGGGAGGGGCCGACGCCCAACAGCACATACGGCGAGTGGGGAGGAAACACCCCACTCCGCGTAACCACAAGCCCCGCCTAGAGGGGGATAAAAACCTCCACGGGGTCCAACGGGGCCAAGGCCCCCCAAGTCAGCCCCGGGAACCTACACGACAGGCCCCGGGGCCGAGCCGTTCCCTCAAAGCCCCGGCCGTACCAGAAAACCGGGGCAGCCATGAAAACACTAAGGAAGGGAGCCCACTGGCAGACTCTTACAACACGGCTGGAGGAACAGGCTCAAATGCCCCCGTCACTACCTCGGAAGGGGAAGTCCCCGAGCAACCCGTTCTCACACAAGACAGCACATATATGACTTAATGCTTAAAGTCAATATGTTGAATATGATTTAGTACATATGTGATATATTTCCAGTTACCTTTTTTTATCAAGGCCCAAACTCTTCCTCACGTACCAATTTACGTGTCACAGTACCCGTCCATCAGCGTAGATAGCAGAATAGTCCAGATTGGTTCAATTATAATGAAAATTGTAGTTTTCAGGTCCCACATGGGTTGTGAAATTTACCTACTATTGTCCATGCTCTTAGAATATTACAGATCAGCTACTTCCTATTGAAGGCTCGTAGTTTTGTTTTGAGAAATATTAGTTGTTCTTAGTAAATTATAATAAGCACTATAAATTATTATATAGAATAACAGTGCTTCACCAATCAATATTATATACCATAGTTTGCGCTTTAAAAATCTTTAAAGAATGTTTTGTAGGAACGTTAACAGAAAACGATGTTATGCTGGAATGTTTATGGGGTAAACTACTGCAAACTTGGGGATCACTTCCACCCACAGGAAGGGAATGGGGTCCAATACCATCCACTGGATGTGTATGGCGTCCACTACCACCGACAGGATGGGTATGGGGCTCACAACCACCCACAGGATGGGTATGGGGTCCAATACCACCCACAGGATGAGTATGGCGTCCACTATCACCCACAGGATGGGTATGGGGCTCCAACCACCCACAGAATAAGTATGGGGTCCAATAACACCCACTGGATGTGTATGGCGTCCATTGCCACCCACAGGATGAGTATAGGGTCCAGTATCGCCCACAGGATTAGTATATAGAGTCCACTGCCGCCCACAGGGTCGGTAAAGGGTCCACTACCGCCCACAGGGTTGGTAGGGGGTCAACTGCCGCCCACAGGGTCGGTAGGGGGTTCACTACCGCCCACAGGGCCGGTATGGGGTCCACTGCCACCCACAGGGTCGGTATGGGGTCCACTACCGCCCACAGGGTCGGTATGGGGTCCACTACCGCCCACAGGGTCGGTAGGGCGTCGACAGGGTCGGTAGGGGTCCACTGCCGCCCACAGGGTCGGTATGGGATCCACTGGCGCCCACAGGGTCGGCAGGGGGTCCACTACCGCCCACAGGGTCGCTATGAAGTCAACTACCGCCCATAGTGTTTGTATAGTGCCCACTACCGCCCATAGTGTTATTATGGGGTCCACTACCCCTCATAGTGTCGGTATGGGGGTCCATTACTACCCATAGGGTGTGTCTGGGGTCTATTTTTTTCTGTATAGCAGAGGTGGCAATACTGCTTTTCCAATCTCATTTGTTGTTCAATGTAAAATATTTGTTGCTCGACTTGCAACAATTTATATATATATATATATATATATATATATATATATATATATATATATATATATATATATATATATATATATATATATATATATATATATTGTATAGTGCCTTTGCAATAATGTACCAATGTGTGTATTTGTTGTATTGTATTGTTGAAATACATTGTTCACATGAAATACATGTGAAATATTGTTGAAAACATCTTGATGACTTATTAAACCAAAATTATTTATTAGTCAGAAGAAAGACAAAAATGCGAACTATATGTTAAACCTCTACCAGACAAATATTTTAAGTAAAACCGAAAATATTTGAAGTTTTATAAAAGGGGCAGTTTTCATTGCTCGTCGAGCTCGAAAACCGCAGCATTCATCTCAGAACCATGCCTATTTCACACAGATCCCTTAATAAACGTAAGAGTTTTATATGTCACAAGAAAGATATAAATATAAGCTTCATTCTAAATACCTTACCATGAGCATATTTAAATTTAAAGCGAAGATACGTGTACTTTTATAATAGCCGAGCTTTAACCCCAGACAGATTGATCGACCGAGCAACTCTCTCTCAGAACAATGTTTATTTCACGTGAATTCGTTAATAAACATATATGTTTTATATGTCTCAAGAAAGGCAGACATATAAGCTTCACTTTAAACACTTTACCATAGACATATTTAAAGTTCTAATGAAGATACATGTATTTTAAAAATTACGGAGCTCCCACCCCGTACAGACTGAACGACAGAGCAACTCTCTCTCTAATCAATGTTTATTTCACGTAAATTCGTTAATAAACACAAATGTTTTATATGTCTTAAGCAAGATAGAAATAAGAGCTTCATTTTAAATACATTACAATAGACATATTTATAGCTCAAGTGAAGATACATGTTTTTATAGTAGCGCTCAGTAGCTTGTCGGGCATGGAGTGCAGACGCCTACGCACTTGCCGATATATTGTATAATTAACAAAGATACGCTAATAAAGCCTAAAATCTTATATGCCTCCAGAAAGACCGAGATATGAACATTATTATGATTTCACCAAATGAAATATATCATGTTCGAGAACAAAGATATATCAATTTTAAATTAAGTTTCGACTCTTGCTCGGGCGAGAGAGATGGGGCGACTCTCGCCCCATCTATTGGAGATTCTGTCCACTAAAGACCCAAAGCTACTCAAACCCTCCTAGCATTATTTAAGTAATGAAGTAATATGGTATATTTACTATAATGTGGGTGCTGAATGCAGAACATGAGAAAACATATATTTACTCCAAACTAATATAATTTCATTATGAAATAAGTAAATAAGTAGCATCAAAGGAAGTCGACGGCCCAAGCGTCAATGTTGTGGAGCGACTTATCCAAGATATATCGTTGTTTGGAAAGTGTTTGTTGGCATATCCAGTTGTCGCACTTCTCTGCACAAATTATCACAAATTTAAATTATAATGTTAACAAGTAGAATACGTATTTTTAATAAAATCTAACATAACTTGCCAGAAAACATTTAACATTTATTAAAAAAATATATGTTTGGAAGTTAAATCGACTTCATAGGACAATAGTTTTGTTATATATACTCGTTATTCGTTGACATGCGTTCGCTACTTAAACTACCATGTACTGTACTTATGTAAAATCTCCCATGTCAAGTTCAAGTTCAAGTATGTTTATTGAGATAAGCAATAAATACATCTCAAAGGGATAGAGTAGCTTAGGCTATTTCTACCCCCCTCTACTTCAAGTCCCTCAAGGGGCGCACAAATTCAGTGAGTACAAATAGACAAATAACATTACAAGAATCCCATTTAATCTCCCATGTCTCTTCGCTCATCTCACCGAACCCTACAGGCTCTGTGATATATTGTTTAATTAATTGAGATTCACAAATAAAGCTGATAATTGTATCTGTTAACAAAAAGGCAGAGCTTAGTTTAGTTCATTTATTATGCACCCCATACCCATCCTATGGGCGATAGTGGAGTGTTACAGAGGCACATAATGGGCTCAGGGACTGAGCCCTACAATTCATATAGCCAAGGAAGTTATAATCTTGATAAGCTAGTTACAAAAGTCAATGCACATTGTCACATCAACAATGGGCTCGAGACCGACCACAAGTATAGTTTATAATTTAAGCAACTGACATATATGGAGGGCTAGTGTCACAACTGATATGTTTATCCTACACATAACCCCCTCTCCCCCATCCAATGGGCAGCGGTGGATAGGTTACAATCAAGTCGTTTTTTGCGTTTTATTTAGAGATTAGATCTTATTGGGTGCGGAAAGATATTCATATTTTAAAGAAGGCTTCTTGGCTTATGCTCTCCATTGATGGAAAATATACAACCTTTGAAAATCAATGTTAGTTTGATCTAGATATTGTAATTAACGCAGTTACCTGGTGTTATTCTTCACCTATATCTTTTTCTGGTTAATCCCTATTTACATTATGCAGTTCAGGTTTCGTCGCCAGACTATAGTTTTTAGTTTAGTTAATTTATCACATAATGGGTTCAGGGACTGAACACACAATTTATTTATCTAAGCAAGTTACAATCTTGAGGAGCTAGCCACAAAATTCATAACACATCGTCACATCAACAACGTGGGTTCGAGATCGACTACAAGTACAGTTTCTAAATTAAGCAAATGCCATATGTGGAGAGCTAGTGTCACAATGGATATGTTTGTCCTGCACATTTCCACAGTGGTTTGCTTGGGTTCTTTTAATTATCTTAGATACCATTGAAGAGAACCTCCTAGGTACTATAGTGTATATATGCTGGTAAGAAGTATAATTATCCTGAGAAATCGTGTAAATTATGTTGTACGAGTGCTTCCAGTTAAGTAACATAGTTCATTTGTGTGCGCGTGCTTGAAGAGGAAATGTTATCCCCCCCCCCCCCCCATTGTAAATATTTGTGGGTTTCAGACCATACGACCACGGCTTACCCTCACCGCGGTCGAGGGTAAGAACACCGGATGTATACCCAGTATTACAAGTAAACATTAGCAATAACAATTATGGAAAGTTCCTTCACCTATACATAGACAAGAGACTGAACTTCAGCACCCACATACAACACATAAGGGGATGCTCTGAGAGAGAGAGAGAGGGAGAGTAAAATTATCCACTGAGGTCTGATTAAGTCCTTTTGGGGACCTTAATCATTAGGACGTCCAATGATTAACGCAAAGTGAAGCGTATTCAGATGGTATATTGACAACATTCAGCATATCTCATAATGACCTAGTAGTACTTGGTGCACAAATACTTTTACCAAAGGAATCGCAAAACATAATTAAACACAACTGTACCGTACAGTGTTATATATTTATTTCAGTTTGAACAATTTTTAACATTAACATTCCAACATTCATTTTAGCAAGTTCTCTCAGAATGACGTGTGGGTTAGCAATGTCAAAGGCTGACTTTAGATCTAGGAAAGTGGTATATGACCTATCAGTATGCAGGGTGAGGAATGTGGTAATACAGTGATGTATTAATACTCTTTCTCTTTCCATGCATAAAGCCATATATCTGGGGAGACAACATATTAATAATTTTGTAAAGGAGACGGTTGAGAACCATCCTCTCAAGACACTTATAGAGACAACTAGTGAGGGAGATTGGGCGAAAAGCACTCGGCTGGTGAGGTTTAGGAATGGGAATAATAAGACTGTTGGTCCATGACTTAGGAAGCTCCCCAGTTACATAGCTCATATTATACAATTGAAGAAAGGTATTCCCTGGAACTAGCAGAAGCATATGCAGTATGCCGTCAGTAACTCCATCCTCCCCGGGTGATTTAGCTTTGCCTTTATGTAGAGCAGAATCTAGTTCGTATTCAGTAAAAGCATGTCACAGTCATCCTCTTGATGAAGCATGAAGTCAAGGAACCTTGCCCTATCAGTATATCTATCATTTAATTCATTCTGTGAGGATAGAGGAAGACTGTCAAAGCTGGAAGTCGTGGCCCAAGCACCAACAAGCTCATTTGCTCTGTGCAGAGGATTAGGGTACGAGATCTCTGCAGCATTTTCCCCTTTGATCTTGTTGATATCCTTCCATGCCCGACTTAGTGGCGTGTGAGAATTGAGACCACGGACAAAAGTTTCCCAGTCTGTCTGCCTCAGCTCCACCATACGTTCCCTGGCCTTAGCCAGAGCCGTTTGAAAGAGCCGAAGCATTTCAGCAGTGCGGGTCCTTCTACAAGCTAGTCCAATTATTCTGGCAGTGCGTTTTAGTGTCTGCAATTTAGAATCATAATAAACATAAGTGCTATGACCAGTGTAATTTGGGTTACGTGGCCTGGACGATGAATCAAGTGATTCTATAAACTGTTCGATAGTACCTGTGAGCTCATTGTTAAAATCTTCAACTGATGAAGGCTCAGATGAACTGCACCAATCTGACACATGAGCAACAAAATTGTCTCGTTGATCGATGGGCACAGCCAGCCTCTTCCGCTTGAACATTCCACCAGGGAGGATAGAGCTTCCAATGCTTACAGTGGCTAATATGGGCAGATGATCAGACGCCATATCTGGCACTATTGACGAGGCGCACACGGTGTGGGAGACGTTGAAACCGAGACATAGATCAAGAATACCTCCGTAGATATTCGTCGGTTCAAGGTCACCCACAATCTCTGCATCATCGTGACTAGATAATAGTGACACCAGTTGGTTGCCGTTACGATTACTGAACTGCGAATTACCAATATTCCTATGCCTAGTGTTATAATCACCTTTAATGATGGTAGGCTCAGTCTGAATACAGACAGGAAGGTCAGCATAATTAAAGTTACAAGGAGTCGATTATTTAGTACATAGTTGTTTTTCTCTTAAACTGGATGATAGAGGGGGAGTCTTTAACGTGATTGGGAATACATACATACATACATACATACATACATACATACATACATACATACATACATACATACATACATACATACATACATACATACATACATACATACATACATACATACATACATACGTACATACATACGTACATACATACATACATACATACATGCGTACATACATACATACATACATACATACATACATACATACATACATACATACATACATACATACATACATACATACATACATGCATACATACATACATCCATACATACATGCATGCGTACATCCATCCATACACATACATACATACATACATACATACATACATACATACATACATACATACATACATACATACATACATACATGCATACATGCATACATGCATACATACATACATACATACATACATACATACATACATACATACATACATACATACATACATACATACATACATACATACATACATACATACATACATACATGCGTATATAAATACATGCGTATATACATGCGTATATAAATACATACATACATACATACATCCATCCATCTATCTATACATACATACATACATACATACATACATACATACATACATACATACATACATACATACATACATACATACATGCATGCATGCATGCGTACATACATACATCCATCCATCTATCCATTCATACATGCATGCATACATACATACATACATACATACATACATACATACATACATACATACATACATACATACATACATGCATGCATGCATACATACATACATACATACATACATACATACATACATACATACATACATACATACATACATACATACACGTCCAGTCAGCATAAAGAACACTGTTTCCCAAAAACGGTGGGTTTTCTGAGTGGAAGAAAACGTATGTCTGGAAGCTGACTTTAACCGCACCAAGCTGCGCGCGCATTGACCCGAGGTTATATAAACCGGGACGGAGACGGCGTGGGCCCCTTTCACAAGCCAGCAGCTGCTCTTACATAACGACTCACTGCTGCTCAGCGAGTCGTAAACACAGAAGTTTAGCCCGCTCAACTGTTCTCCCAGCATGGACCCTACACCAGTTCCTCTCGACAACGACGAGGAGCGTCCCGTCAGGGGCGTCCTGCCCTCTCAACATTTAAGGTAGTGTTTGTGTTTTGTTGGCGCGCCGGACCAGTGTTTGTCTCTGTGTTGGCGCGCGCGCTCTGATGCACGCCTGCTGGTTCAGCCTTGGTGACCAAATGCAGGTGCAGTGGTCCTAGAGGGGGTGGTGACCCTCGGTGTTATATGGGGCACTGGTTTTTCTCCAGTAGGTGGCTGTAATTTGGAGCACACTCGGGAGGAGGCCTGACCCCCCCCCCCACCCCCACCCTCACCCTCACCCAGTCGACGTGAGGCTTTACATTCAGGTTTGTTTTAACTTTTGCTTATTGCCTATAAGTTATTAGGTAAAGTCAGCTAGGTTAGGCTAGCTGCCGAGTCACAGGCCTCTGGCCACTAGCTTTGTTTTCATGGGCTAGTTTTCCATAAGTTTCCTTAACTTATTAATGAATTTAATGCAGTGTCAAGCCCATGTTTCTTTTGCAGGTTGTACATTTAGGTTTATTTAACTTTTGCTTATTGCCTTTAAGTTATTAGGGAAAGTCAGCTAGGTTAGGCTAGCTGCTGTGTCACACGCCTCTGGCCCCTAGCTTTGTTTTCATGGACTTGTTTTCCCACAAGTTTCCTTAATTTACTACTGAAATTTATGCAGTGTTAAGCTGCATGTTTCTTTAGCTGGTTTGTTTTAACTTTTGGTCATTGCCTATAAGTTAGTAAGGTAAAGTTAGCTGGGTTAGGCTAGCTGCAGTGTCACAGGCCTCTGGCCCCTAGCTTTGTTTTATGGATTTGTTTTCCATAAGTTTCCTTAATTTACAGTATTAATGAATTTTATGCGGTGTCAAGCTGCGTGTTTCTTTGCTGGTTTTACATTTGTTTGTTTAACCTCTGCTTTGCCTTTTATGTGATTATGTAACATCAGCTAGGATGTGTTAGTTGTAGGCGTCTCCAGACGTCTCGTCGGGCCGGTTTAGCCCGCACGTTCGTCCCCAGATGTTCTTGCCTGGCCGGTTGAGCCCGCACGTTTGTCCCAGACGTTGTCGTAAGTCCGGTGTAGCCCGGTACATTTGTTCCCAGACATTTCGTCCGGCTGGTATAGCCGGCACGTTCGTACCCAGACGTTTTCGTCTGGCCGGTGTAGCCCGGTACATTTGTTCCCAGACGTTTCGTCCAGCTGGTATAGCTGGCACGTTCGTACCCAGACGTTTCGTCTGGCCGGTGTAGCCCGGTACATTTGCTCCCAGACGTTTCGTCCGGCTGGTATAGCCGGCACGTTCGTACCCAGACGTTTTCGTCTGGCCGGTGTAGCCCGGTACATTTGTTCCCAGACGTTTCGTCCGGCTGGTATAGCCGGCACGTTCGTACCCAGACGTTTTCGTCTGGCCGGTGTAGCCCGGTACGTCAATTCCACCACGTTTCGTTCGAATGCTGTAGCACAATATTCCCGTGTTTTCCTTGGTCGCGTGTACCAGATGTTGGTCTGCCTGGAGTGCCCGGTTACGCGGGCCCCTTCCTCATCCCAAGTTTTCAGCGTCCAGCCTAATGCCTGGCCGTGCGGTCTGCCGCTTGAGCGACTTCAAATCAAATCAAATGTTTATTTAGGTAAGGTACATATATACAAGAGATTTTACGAGTAATTGATTTAATTCTAATTATTGCGGTCATTTTTAATTAATTCTGTTCAATTTTATTACATTCCTTTATTTAGACTTTCAGCTTGATTAGTTTCATTACGCGGCAAATTTAGGAAATTTATAGCATTGCTTACACCTCTTGCCTTAAAAAAAAAAAAAAAAAAAAAAAAAAAAAGAAATCTATTCGTAAAAGAATTCGTATTTTCATGTCAATTTAGTGAACGGGAGCCCGCTCCTGTTTTGGTGATTTACGTTCCTCCATCATTAACCAAACGCTTACTAAAATAACTTGTTATATCCTTAGTCTCCCAGTCATGACGTGTATTAAGACTAAAGTTTTCCTCAATTTAGCATGGAGCAAGCCTCTGACTTTAGATTATTCCTGCACTTGTTTTATGAGTCAATTCCCTCAGCAATTTGTTACTGCAATTTATGCATTGCGTTTGCTCCACGTTTTATTTAACTTTTCTGCCGTGATTAAACTTTCAGTTTATTCCTCAATTTAGTCGGAAGGTACTGCTGCTTCCCAGCCGACGTCCTTCCTGTGACGAGTTAAGCCGGCGATGTTTTCAGTTTTATATTTATTTGGTCATATAGCTAGGCGGCCTCCCAGGCCGCTGGTTTATCCAGACGTGTTGTCTGCCCGGTGTAGCCCGGATGTCACTGCGGCCTCTCAGGCCGCTGGTTTACCCAGACGTGTTGTCTGCCCGGTGTAGCCCGGATGTCACAGCGGCCTCCTAGGCCGCTGGTCGCGAAGTTCCAGCTGACGTGTCTTTTTTCACTCCTTTCGTTATTGTATTTGGTTGTATTTACCTCGGCTCAGTGTTAATCCCGTTTCTCTAACGAGTTATAGTCCAGCTTCATTTTGAGCATACTTTGTTTTGCAATTTATAATTATTTATAATTAATTATAGTTATAATTGATTTATAATTTTATTATTTACACCATTTTATTTAAGATTATTCATGTAATATAATTTATTACATTGTTAGGCTTTTACAACGACGTCGTCCCAGCCGGTGTTGTTCCTGCAGAGGATGGGCCAGCTGGTGGCTCGGCCGTAGCTGTTGCAGCGGGCGCCCTCACAGACTCGGCTAGTTTCAGCAGACGATGTTACAGCTGCTAACACCCCAGTTCCATCTTAGGCTTCCCGGCAGCCGATGCTTCAGTCAGGAACCTCCAGCTGAAGCGTTCCAACCGACGTTGCGCCCAGCAATTTATTTTTCTTCCATTCTGCGGCACTTGCCGTCATCGGTTATTTACGATATTACATTGTATTCTTACATTGTACGATTATTTACGACATTGTATTCTTAATATTATTCCTTATTTCAGTTACTGGATGCCAGTTCCCTGCCGTCGATTTCACTTTGCTCCTGTTCTAAAAGATGTAGCCGAAGTTCACGGCGCACTAGCTGCGGCTTGCAGACGCTCATTGACAACACAAGACTACACTCAGCGGCCACTTGAGGCAGACTCCTTGGCTTCTATCCAGCCCTATCACCCGTCTTGAGGCAGAGATGGGATGGAGACCAAGGGTAATGTTCCCCGCTCACATTCTACATCCGCTTAGGACACAAGCATGTTATAGATTCGGCTTTAAGAATTGGTTCTTATTCCATTTTATGGTTTATGTATATATTGCTTTATTGTATATACCCGTTCTTGGTATATGTATTGTTATATTCAAGATTTATAGTGTTTCGTATTATCCCTGTTTATAGTTGCTTTGTGCTTCTTTGCTGCTCTCCTACTGGCTTTCTCCCACCTTTGCTCTTAGCAAAGGTACTTCCCCCTTCCGTTTGCTGGAAGATTCTTAGAATTGTTAGCCCCCTTCATTGCTACAGTATAATTATTCGGAAAACTCTTTATTCATCCAGGATTGTTAATTAAGGAATCTCTTAATTCCTGTGCCGGGCTCCCTCCCCCCGTTTTCGTCTCCGTATTGATTCAGCTAGGGTTTCCCTCTCGTCTGTGCCCTTGCCTGTCACGATAACACTGCATGCCGCTTCTGCCCACCCTTACTGCCTTATATCTTTCAGCCCGGGGGAGGTGATCTACGCGACAAAAAATCGACGCACGCTCCGACTGGACCAGGTATCGCTTACATGGTCAGGAATCAACACTCTTCGGATCCTGCAAGCGCAGTGCAGGACGCACGCATACCCTAGCCCAACGAGCGCCCCCCGGCAAGTTCTACCCGGCCCGTGCCCAGTGAACAGGCAACACTTCTTCAGGGCGATTAATTCGCGCCGCCCTCGCAGAGCTAGGCTCGCCTTCAGCCGACCACGCCCTCTTACCTTTAGAATTGACAGGGCCACTCAGCTCTCTTGACGGGCTAGCCATCGGAGTTAACGGCGGGTCCAGCAACCAGCTGGAACACCCAGCTGACTACGTCCGGGACGTTGTTGCACTGCCACTCTAAGGCCTCCTTGCGACCAGCGGGCCTCGCCCTTCGGGGAAGGGGGGGGGGGGGCCGGCCAGCTGGCCTGCGGTGGGGGTGCAGCGCCGGTCCCCAAGTGTCCCGCTGTCCGCAGCTAATCCTTTGCCCAGTCTACATGCTAGTAAGAGTAAGGAACCCCTTCTCCTTAATCCTTCTCCCGCTGGCCCTCGTGGGATTGGGGGTGCTCCGCCGGAACCCCCAAAGTGATAATGCCTGCAGATAGCTAAGAAATATTCCCATGAATTGTAATTAGTCTAATTAATGCAACTTTCATTTACTACCTATGGATGTAGATATTAATTGTAATTGATCTCTCCTTTATCATTAAGGATTATTCATTATAATTATTCCTTAATACTTTATTGTTATGCACTAGTCAATAATTATTTATCATTCATCCTAATTAGCTATTTGATTCATTAAAAATAATTGCTTATCATTATACTATTTGTTATTATTATTATTTATTATATAATAATAATTTTATTAATTATTAATTTATTATTTATTAATTTATATAATAAATTAATTTATTATATATTAATTTATTATATATCAATTTATTATTTACCATTATAAAATAAACAAGTCCCCAATCTGAGCACGTTTTCTTCCAACCTCAGAAAATAGCTATTTCGGGACAAAATCCAATACAGTTTATATTGGTGAGACGCCACTGTGATGAGGAGTTTAAATATCATAGGAACTGTAGGTTAATGTGTGACATAAGTGAGGTTAGATGAGGCATCTACAAGCATCAGCTGGAGGCTGATGGAGTGTTGTGGAGGCTGGTGGTACTATGTCCAGATGTTGGAGGGTGGATTTGACTCTCCCACCCTCCCTCCCCCTCCCCCCCCCCCCACATTGACCGCAGTACGTCTAAGGTTACTTTCCACTCTCGCTTACCAAGGGTATAACCCCCGCCCCCCCCCCCAACACACACACATGCATCAGATACTTAACTTACAATATTTATGATTTACCAATTTATGTTACTACACTGACTCTCAATTTCACAATATTGTATAAACTTTGATGAATCGCTCGTCTATGGGTCATCCAATAATGTTAGCAGACTTCTAGATGTTACCACTGCTAGGTTTAGGCTCAGCTACAAGTACCTCTGGAAGTTTGTAACATCTGATGATGTAGATTTGACTAAATGTAAACTCTGTCAGCAGAACTATTCGCATACTTTGCGTCATTATATAATGGAATGTGAAAAATCGCGGAATTTAAAGATAACAACATCAATAGTGTCCATGAAATGTGTACTTCATTCATAATGATGTGCTGCCCGAAATCTTAGCGAAGTATCCAAAATTTGCTTACTGAAGGTAATGCATACACATGACTGTAAAGCTGCCGCCCAGTTGGGTGGGTGTGGAGCACATGACTGTAAAGCTGCCGCCCAGTTGGGTGGGTGTGGAGCACATGACTGTAAAGCTGCCGCCCAGTTGGGTGGGTGTGGAGCACATGACTGTAAAGCTGCCGCCCAGTTGGGTGGGTGTGCAGCAAGACTAGTAACTGTGTGACTCACCATAAATGTAAAGTGCCTTGTATAGTGACTGTTGTGAGCCTCTTGTTGAATCACTTGTGACACAAAAGATTACTGATGTGTGTATTTGTGGTGGTGATTAAATATGTATGTGTATGTATATATGTATACGTATGAATATGTACATGTATGCATAAGTATGTGTACATTAATAATTTTGTAACTAGCGTCAAAAGATTGTTATTTGCTTAGCTAAACGAACTAGAGGGTTCAGTTCCTGAACCGATTATGTGCCTCTGTAATCCTTTACACCACCGCCCACGGGATGTGTATTATGGGGTGCATGATAAAGAAAGAAAATGAATGGACCGAACCCCACAATTCATTTAGCTAAGCAAGTTACAATCTTGATGAGCTAGTTACAAAATTCACTATAAGTCGTCACATCATAAATGGGTTCGAGATGGACCACAAGTAGTGCATTACATAATTTATCAGTATTGTGCAGCCTGTGATCCCCGCCTGGCTGGATACTGATACCTAGGTAATTTTCATGTGTCCGGACACCGGCAATAAGGTGGTATTATTTATTTAACTTAAGAGATATATATTTTTAAATGTTGTCACATTAACGGCTACATCTTCCTTTCTTCTGACATATAGATTTTTAAGATTAATTAAAATATATGTAAACTAATTATACAATTTATTGGCTGGTGTGCAGGGCTTCACACTCTCAGAGCTAGCCATCAAGTAACTATCAAAACGCATATATCTTCGTTTTCACTTCAGTTATATTTATGACAAAGGATTTTAAATGTAGCCTATATTTCTACCTTTCAGATGACATAAATACTTTCGTTAATTACAATATCTAGATCAAACTAACATTGATTTTCAAAAGGTTGTATATTTTCCATCAATGGAGAGCATCAGCCAAGAAGCCTTCTTTAAAATATGAATATCTTTCCTCACCCAATAAGATCTAATCTCTGAATAAAACGCAAAAAACGACTTGATTGTAACCTATCCACCGCTGCCCATTGGATGGGGGAGAGGGGGTTATGTGTAGGATAAACATATCAATTGTGACACTAGCCCTCCATATATGTCAGTTGCTTAAATTATAAACTGTACTTGTGGTCGGACTCGAGCCCAATGTTGATGTGACAATGTGCATTGACTTTTGTAACTAGCTTATCAAGATTATAACTTGCTTGGCTATATGAATTGTGGGGCTCAGTCCCTGAGCCCATTATGTGCCTCTGTAACCGTACTCCACTATCGCTCATAGGATGGGTATGGGGTGCATAATAAATGAACTAAAATAAGCTCTGCCTTTTTGATAACATATACAATTATAAGCTTTATTTGTGAATCTCAATTAATTAAACAATATATCAAAGAGCCTGTAGGGTTCGGTGAGATGAGCGAAGAGACATGGGAGATTTTACATAAGTACAGTACATGGTAGTTTAAGTAGCGAACGCATGTCAACGAATAATGAGTATATATAACAAAACTTTTGTCCTATGAAGTCGATTTAACTTCCAAACATATATTTTTTTAATAAATGTTAAATGTTTTCTGGCTAGTTATGTTAGATTTTATTAAAAATACGTATTCTACTTGTTAACATTATAATTTAAATTTGCGATAATTTGTGCAGAGAAGTGCGACAACTGGATATGCCAACAAACACTTTCCAAACAACGATATATCTTGGATAAGTCGCTCCACAACATTGACGCTTGGACCGTCGACTTCCTTTGATGCTACTTATTTACTTATTTCATAATGAAATTATATTAGTTTGGAGTAAATATATTTTTTCTCATGTTCTGCATTCAGCACCCACATTATAGTAAATATACCATATTACTTCATTACTTAAATAATGCTAGGAGGGTTTGAGTAGCTTTGGGTCTTTAGTGGACAGAATCTCCAATAGATGGGGCGAGAGTCGCCCCATCTCTCGCCCGAGCAAGAGTCGAAACTTAATTTAAAATTGATATATCTTTGTTCTCGAACATGATGTATTTCATTTGGTGAAATCATAATAATGTTCATATCTCGATCTTTCTGGAGGCATATAAGATTTTAGGCTTTATTAACGTATCTTTGTTAATTATACAATATATCTGCAAGTGCGTAGGCGTCTGCACTCCATGCCCGACAAGCTACTGAGCGCTACTATAAAAACATATGTATCTTCACTTGAGCTATAAATATGTCTATTGTAATGTATTTAAAATGAAGCTCTTATTTCTATCTTGCTTAAGACATATAAAACATTTGTGTTTATTAACGAATTTACGTGAAATAAACATTGATCTGAAAGAGAGTTGCTCTGTCGTTCAGTCTGTACGGGGTGGGCCGGAGCTCCGTAATTTTTAAAATACATGTATCTTCATTAGAACTTTAAATATGTCCATGGTAAAGTGTTTAAAGTGAAGCTTATATGTCTGCCTTTCTTGAGACATATAAAACATATATGTTTATTAACGAATTCACGTGAAATAAACATTGTTCTGAGAGAGAGTTGCTCGGTCGATCAATCTGTCTGGGGTTAAAGCTCGGCTATTATAAAAGTACACGTATCTTCGCTTTAAATTTAAATATGCCCATGGTAAGGTATTTAGAATGAAGCTTATATTTCTATCTTTCTTGTGACATATAAAACTCTTACGTTTATTAAGGAATCTGTGTGAAATAGGTATGGTTCTGAGATGAATGCTGCGGTTTTCGAGCTCGACGCGCGGCAATGGACGCCATACACATCCAGTGGGTGTTATTGGACCCTATACCCATTTTATTTGTGGTTGGAGCCCCATACCCATTCTATGGGTGGTTGGAGCCCCATACCCATCCTGTGGGTTGTAGTGGACGCCATACTCATCCTGTGGGTGGTATTGGACCCCATACCCTTCCTGTGGGTGGATGTGATCCCCATACTCATCCTGTGGGTGGATGTGACCCTCATACCCATCCTGTGGGTGCTATTGGACCCCTTTCCCACCTAACAGGCGGTAGGTGACAATATACCCATCCTAGCTATAGTTGGTATAGTAGACACAATACCATCCTGTTTGCAGTAGTTTACCCCATAGACATTCCAACGTAACATCGTTTTCTGTTAGCGTTCCTACAAAACATCCTTTAAAGATTTGTAAAGCACAAACTATGGTATATAATATTGATTGGTGTAGGACTGTTATTCTATGTAATAATTTTTAGTGCTTATTATAATTTACTAAGAACAACTAATATTTCTCAAAACAAAACTACGAGCCTTCAATAGGAAGTAGCTGATCTGTAATATTCTAAGAGCATGGACAATAGTAGGTAAATTTCACAACCCATGTGGGACCTGAAAACTACAATTTTCATTATAATTGAACCAATCACGAATATTCTGCTATCTATGTTGACGGACGGGTACTGTGACACGTAAATTGGTACGTGAGGAAGAGTTTGGGCCTTGGTAAAAAAAGTAACTGGGAATATATCACATATTTACTAATTCATATTCAACATATTGACTTTAAGCATTAAGTCATATATGTGCTGTCTTGTGTGAGAACGGGTTGCCCCGAGACTGCCCGAGTCTCAACACCATCAAAACCCCACCCCGAACCTACAGACGGTAAGGAACCGGATGCAGGCAGGAAGGGTGATCCAGGGGAAAGACAAGGGGACGTGGATGGAACCGAAGCAACCAACACCCCCAAGTCCCAAAACGGGGCCGCCCCGGGGCTCCCGGGGAGTAAACCACGAGAACGTTGCCACCACCAAGGCTCAAGTGCAACGCCTCTGCTGCCCGCACCCGCTTAGTCAGCACAACTGGGTAACCGAGCCACAACGAGCAACCAAACTCGCAGGACTCCAAGTCGAAGGTGTCACCGACCCCACAGGCAGCAGACGGAGGCAAAACAGTCACCCAGAGACAAAGGGTGAGAGCAACCCTCAAACTTGCTGGAAGCGAGGGGGGACTCTGGGGTCACATCCATCAGACCCGCGCGCCCCCAGGGGTTTCCCAGGGTCCCGAGCGTTTACTATAAGAGGACTCGCGCTCAGGTAATCGCAGGCAGGGTACTGCTAACCGGCACCCAAAGCTACCAAACAACTTTCTAAGAGCTGAACCCCCAGGACGTGTACTCTCACGGGGACCTAGCAGGGGGTACCACCAGAAAATACTCAGAACACAAGGGACACAAGGGGCAAGAACGAAGGCAGACCCCCCACCAGGTAGATAAACAAAAGAAAAAGAAAACCCCGCAAGAGGACAGCATACCCAAGCAGAACAGAGCCGGCCGCCATGATTGGTAAAGACAAGCTGCACAGTACCCCCCTGCGCCCCACCAGTGCAAAAACTGCCCCTTACTCTAAGGCGAACAAGGGAGACAGAACACCCAAGCACACAAAGAGCGGCCGAAAACCAAGCAGTAAACGGCCAAGCAGGGGCAGGACCCAAGGAACTTGTGGAAAGTGGCCCCAAGGGCAGTACTTACAGGGCACCTAGGGAAGGGAACCCTAGGCGCATGCAGCCCGAGTATTGGAGAATCACTCCCGGCTCACGCACCACCTAGAAAACAGACACCACACTCTAGGTACAGTGCTGAAACAACCACTGGAGCCGGAGCACATAACCGGTGACTATAGCATCAGCCGAAGAACTGATGGGTGGATAGCCGGCGTGGGAGGTCTGGGACTCCCCCTTCCCCCTCTCGGGGAGGGGGGAGCTGCGCAGACAGCGGCGCGGTGACGTATGACGTCATACTAGTTTGCTTGTTTTCTGTTGAGGAGTTCTATCCACTAGTTCGGCTTTAGGTAGCAATTTTCACCAGAATAGGGGTTTGTTTTGGAATGCTTACCTTTCTGGATGCTTGACCCGGTCGATGGCAGACATAGAATGCTTCCAACCACACGGGGGTTTCTATAGTCCATTGCTCCCCTTGCCTCTCTGAGGGGGCCAGGTTCTGGCCGTGGTCCCCGGTAGGCCCTAGAACTCCATACACATGACTGATGCCAAAGTCTGACATTAGCATATCAGCCTGCTAAAGCTCCGTGGAGCCGACGGGGCTCCCCCCAGAAAAAATGATGTTTTCTGATCAGGGGGAAAAAGATACTGACAGTATGGGGCTTAAATGTTTATTGATAAAATAAATTCTGCAGAACATGTAGATGTATAAAGTAAGAATTAACAAAATTAACAATTCCAAGTCCGAGGACTAGATTTAACTTAAAAGGTACACCCGTAGTAAGTATGAGATAAGCTTAGCCTAGTGACATGGAAACGAAATCTGCAGAAACCTAAAGCTTAACTGGTACTAGAATTAAGGCCGTGTGCAAATGTGTAGTAATTATATAACACTAGGATATAACAGGCAGGATACAAAGAGTAACTAATAAGTGAGAGACCATATAACACATAATGGACCCGACCAAGAGGCCGTAAAGACCTAATGAATAAGGAGAAGGGGGGGTGACTACAAGTAGGGCTTACTAGCACCTAGACTGGGCAAAGTATTAGCTGCGGACAGCGGGACACTTAGGGACCGGCGCTGCACCCCCACCGCAGGCCAGCAGCCGGACCCCCCCCCCCCCTCCCCCCCGAAGGGCGAGTGCCAGCTGGCCGCGAGAGGCACTCAAAGTGGCAGAGCAACAACGTCCCGTCTGACGTAGGATGTAAAAGCACTACTCTTCCACCTGCCGACTGCCATTATTTCTGATGGGGCGAGCCCGTCCCGAGACAGCTGGGTGGCCCTGCCGATACGGAAGGAATGCGGCGCGTAGTCAGCTGGAGGCAAGCCTAGTGCCGAGAGGGCAGCGCGTAGGATCCTGGAGAAATCTCGCTTGGTGACAGGAGCGCCTGCGGCGTGTTTGAATATGGGCCCCGGGCCCATGCCCCTGTAGTTAAAGTATTTAGACAGAGCGTGGACCGGGCAGTACTTGCTGGAAGGGTTCGCTCTCAGGGAGAGGGTGGGCGTGCGACCTGCGCTGTGCTTGTAGGTGTTGAAGACGATATCTATTCCTGCCGTCGTAAATGATACCTGCTCAAGGTTGAGCGTGTGTCGTCCTTGCTCCACGTAGACCGCCTCACCCGGGCGTAGGCAGGCGTGGAAAGCCAGGGAAAAGAGCGCCCTGTAGCAAGACTTCTCATAGGCAGAGTTACATACGCCTCCCAGTGCCCGCAGCAGGCGATGCAGGAGGCTCCTCGTCACAGGGAGACGCCGTGCAGGGGCCCGCTGTGCGGAGTTACGTGCCCCTTTGAGGAGTTGGGTGACCAGGAACTGCCGTGTTGGGTCCCTCCTACCGTGTAGCTTGCAGACGAAGGCGCTGGCCGCTAGATAGGCGTGCAGAGAACGGAAAGCCAGGCCCCGCGAGAGCAGAGATTGCAGGAAGTTCATCAGGGTCGAAGGTGCAGCATCAAAGGGGCATTCTCCTCGCCGCCCTGCCGAGACGTAGTCGGCGTACTCCACCCACTTAGCCCTGTAAGTACGCCTCGTCGCTGGCTGCAGGGAGTTGAATAGAGTCCTCACAGTTGCAGGGTGAAGTTGCAGGGCAGGAGGTGCGCGGGAACTGTTGTCGGCGTCTCGGCGAGGCCTGCGTCTCGCAGGAACAAGGGCGGCAGCGTCTGTAACCGGGAAAGAGCATCACAAACCCCGTTTAATTTTCCTGGGAGGTGGGAGGGTAGGAGTGTAATGTTATGAATGAGTAAGAACACTGCCAAGGGCCTGACAATTTGCATTAGTAGGGGGCACCTAGCAGAGAGTGAGTTGAGCACGTTTACCACTGCACTGTTGTCCGATTTGCACTCTTATTGGCCAATACCGGGGCGAAAAGTGCTATACCCATGTAGAAAGGGTAGAGCTCGAGCAAAGAAATGTTGAGCCGACCCCAGACCTGCGGCCACGTTCCCCTGAACCAGGCTGCCCCTAGGCCGTACCCCTTGGAAGAAGCATCGGCACACATTGAAAGTGATGGAGCGTTTCCCCATCCGCCATCTGGGGGAAAGACTGTTACTCCATTGAAGTCGGTGAGGAAGGAGCGCCAGGCGACGAGGTCGAGCTTAGCCTCAGCGTCCAAGTGGCATAGGCGCGAGGGGCGCTGTGTGCCTCGCGTGAGCGGGTGCAGACGACGCAGGAAGGCCCGGCCGCCCGGGATTACCGCGGTGGCGAATTGCAACTTGCCAATGATCGCCTGTAGGTCCCGGAGGGGGATGCGCTCCAGACTCAGCGCGACTTCCACTGCCGCCGTGTACTTCGTTCTCTTGTCCTCAGGTAGTCTTGTTTCCATCCTACGAGCGTCAATCTCCAGCCCCAGGAACGTGAGGCAGGAGCACGGGCCCTCTGTCTTGTGAGGTGCCAAGGGGACCCCCAATCGCTCACAGAGGGCAGTGAACACCCTCAGGCTTTGCTGGCACTCGTCGAAAGTGAAACTGACGAAGAGGAAGTCGGCCAATACCTTCACAACGTCGCGCACCCCAAACTTCTCGGCGAGGATCCATTGCAGGGCACTGGAAAAGGTCTCGAAGATACGGCAGGAGGGGGCGGCTCCCATCCTGAGCATCTTCTCATAGTAGTACTTGCCCCCATAAGAAAACCCCAGGAGATGGTAGTCGCTCGGGTGTACTGGGACGAGCCTGAATGCTTCTGCGATGTCGCACTTTGCCAGGTAAGCCCCCAGGGAACGGCTGACAACCATTGCCACCGCATCGTGGATAGACTGGTAGGTGACGGACGTCGATTCCCGAGGGATGTTGGCGTTCACACTGTCAGGGGAGTAAGGGTAGCTGAGGTTGTACAGGAGGCGGTATTTGCCCGGCGTAGACTTCTCCCTCAATGCTATGGGCGAACACTTGAAATTCTTGAAAGGGGGGGGGGGGTTCGAAGGGGCCCGCGATGCGTCCTAGACTCAACTCCTTGTCGAGCATGGGCCCGACGATGTGCGGGAGGTCCGTCGTAGCCTGAGGGTTGCGTGAAGTGAGGGGGGTTCGCGCCCCTTCAAAGCCAAGTAGGAACCCCCCCTCTGAAGCCCCCACGACGTAGTCTCGCAGGGGGTATTCCACCAGCAAAGCATCAAGGGAGTCGGCGTCCACTGGCGTTGTTACTGCCGGCGTTCTTCTTACCCTTATCCTGTGGTTGTCTTCGTGGGCGCTGGTCGTGGGTGGGTCCGTCGCGTAAGTGAGCTGGGGGGCACGTGGTGTAGGCCGGGTGCCTCCTTCGGCAGCGCGGGCAGTAGTGCTTGAAGGAACATGAAGTAAAACTGCAGCCGGGTCCCCTCGAGTGGTAGGCAAAGCAGTAGCCCGGGGGAAGCCCTGCGGCCCGGGCGCTAGAGAGGGTAAGGGTGCCGGCCGACCTGCCTTCTCTCTGTCTGAACGGCGACGTGTGCGACGCGCTGTACCGAGCGGAATTCCAGGTCCAGCCTGTAATCAAGCCAAGAACAGTCCGACCTCTCCTTGTCCCATCTGAAGGCCTTGTCGTACCACATCCAGTCACCTTTAAGGGTCACCTTCATGGTCTTGACGTAGCGGACGTAGGTGAGCAGGGCCTGAGCCTCCTCCGGGTGCTTCTCGATGTAGATCGTAGCATAGATGTCAAAGCCGTGCGCCCACTGGTCCGGCGTCAGGGGTGGCTGCTTCTTACCAGACGCCTGGGGGTCATTGGTGGGCACGGGGCGCGTCTCGTAGGGTCCAGCTTCTCGCTCATGAGTGAGCAACTCCCTGAGGTCAACATACTTTTTAGCCCAGATCTTTTCCCGGAGGGCCTGAGGTACGTGTACGCCCAGGAGTGGAATGGAGGAAGCCTGAGGTGCCCGAAGGTGTCCCAGCCAAGGGCTAGTAGGTGTGGGAGAAGCACTCACCCTGGGAGACTCACCATAAGAGGACAGGCTAGAGGAGCTGGCACGGCGCCTCGACGTATGCCCCCTGGCCTTGGATCGAGGGCGACGCTCGGAGGGGAAGGGCGAGGGAGCTGGGGCGGCCGGGGCAGGGGTGGCCGGGGCAGGGGCGGCCACGGCACCTCCCCCGTCGCGGTGACCTGAGCCCGAGGAGGGCCCACGTGCCTGCGCAATGAGGGCCTGCAGCGTCGTCCAATCGTCTGCTGAAAGGGGTGGTAGTTGTGTCACTGTGCCACCCGTTGCCTTGCCTGAATTGCACAGCTGAGGTGTGCGCCCGCTGTCCGTTTCCGAACCAGCCGAGGAGGGCTCTGTAGAGGGGGAGGCAAAGCGTGCGGGCTTGGTCCGCGCCCTGGCCGGCTGTGTCCTTGCTCCACTACGTTGCTGTCCTCGCGTTGACGCCGTCCGTGCCCTCTTCCGTGTTGCAGAAGTTGCGTGGTCCGGCTTCTCGCTACTGCGGAAAGAGGGAACGTTAGTGACAGCCTGACTAACCTGGCGACAGGCCGGGGGGAAAAAACCCGGCTGCCGCGCCTGCTAGCATAACATACCCCGCCCCAACTAAAAGTAATTAAGACACGATGCCGGGGATAGAAACAGAATCCCACAGGCACGAAGGAGGGGGGGGGGCTAAGATAAGCAGACGTAGGAGGTAACCAAGTTGACGGCTCCCACAGGCGTGCCCGCACGGCTGTGGGGGGGGGGGGGGGGAAGCGGAAATAACAGTGGGCCGAAGAGAAGATAACGACGCCAAGGTGCGCTGTGTAACGACCGCTACCCTGTGGTAATAACCGCGGCCTCTATTGTAATAACCCAATGTTCCCCAGTATTAATCCTGTTATCTTGTTATCTCTCGTGATCGTAATATACGCTCTCTGTTGTACATCTCTGTCTCTCTCCACTCAATACCCCAGCTTAACACTGTTACAGTCCAGTATGACCCCTCACTGGACTGCCACGTATGTAAGAGGAATATTAAATGAGGAAGATACACCAAGGACAAGGGTTATTAGTTAAAAAAACAACAATAACAAAACACATTTACACTGCCACCACCTTCCCGACCAACCATACCTGAATGTGTCAATCACCGATCCCCCAGGAAGGCAAGGAATCAGTAACCATGGGACTCCGGGTAATATGAATTTCAGTAATAAATTTTGGAAAATTAGTTTGTGTAATTTACGTTACTAATTTAAATCCAAGGGCAACTTTAGTATCGATTAATTGTTAGGAGAACCTGGGGGCTTCCAATACAACACCTAAAAATGACAAAGTAGCAAAATATATCAAAGGGGAGTTAAGTGAATACCACTGGAGAAGCTATACAATTTATTTTATGAAAACATGTAAATTAAGACAATTTGAACACATCACCTATTCTATTTCCCTAGAGGCACAATGGATATTTACCGAGGACACAAAACTCAAGTGCTACTATACCTTAAATACCCGCACTACGGCCACGATGTTGATGGCTGCCCTCAGCCCCGAGGATACGGGCTTGCGGCCCTGTTCCTAATACACTCCCAAGACACACTGATGAAATTTTGTTTTACCAGCTTATTGCTGGGAAGGATTACTCCTCCCACCATCTAATACAGCCCCAGGCTCCACCCATTATTTTGGCAATGGCCAACCATTTAACACGTAGGCCTGAGGTCTGGCTCTCTAGGGCCAATAAGGACTTGGCCCTTATCTCAGGCCAATCACCTTCACTGATCTGTCGTGGAAAGCTACATGAATTCCTGAAGATTGAGTCAGCTCTCCCCAGCTAGAGAAGGGGGACAAGGCGCGTCTATGGAGCCCAGGCACCTGCGAGCAATGTTTACAAAACTGATAAATTATGTTCAAGCCTGTCTCCTCTAAGATAGCGAGTAGGGACATTTGACTCTGCCTGGTATGGGGAAGGCCGCTGCTGAGAGGGACAGAGAGGGATGAGAGGGGATGAGAGGGGGTGGAGAGGGAAATATCTGAGTGGGGAAGTTGAGTGGGAGAAGCCAAGGTATCCACGACCACCCTACCCTCAGGTCAACCTCTTGACCCTGACAAATGGGCGACAGGGGGGGGGGGAAGAGGAGAGGAGACGAATGACGGCCAAGGGGAGGGGAGAAGGAAGGAGGGGAGAGGGAGAAGGAAAGGAGGGGAGAAGGAAAGGAGGGGAGAAGGAGAGGGAAAAGAGGGGAGAAGGGAGAACCAATGATCTGAGCCCCAGATCATTACAGCTGGACGGCACCCAACCCGGTCTGAGAAAGGACATAGGCCCAAAGACAAAGGCGAGTGGGCAATAACGTAGAATGAAATGGAAGAATGCGGAAGTAAGAGGGCGAGACCGAGTAAACAAGGGAACCAGGGGGGGGGGGCACCCGATAAGCCGCAGCTCGCACACCGAGCTGGCCTTACCTAAACGTACCTAGTCAGGAAGGAGACAAGCATAAGAGTAACCCAGCAAAGGAGACAAGCAGCTGGCAAAGCATAGCCTGCAGGAGGCGAATGAGCTGGGGAAGGCTGAACGAAACAGGTCCAAATAACTTAAATTAAGCAAGGGCAAGAGGCCCGTGACACAGCAACGAGCCCAACGCGTCTGAATTTACCCAATATCATAAAGGCAAAGCGCTAGTTAAACACCCGTAAGGAGACCAAGAAAATAACTAGGCAACAAGAGCGAAGCGGCGTGCGGGAAAAATGCATAGGTAAACTAATCCTACATGTAGGCCAGAAGAAGCAAGCAAGAGACCAAAAAAAGGGGGGGGGGGCCGAGTACTGCAACTAGCACAACCTATTTGACTTAAACCCAGAGAAGGGAGTGAAATAGTAGCCTGAATAAACAAGCAAGAAACAAGAGGCCCGCAACACAGCTACCAGCGCAAGCTAGCAGACCTTACAGAGCGTAATAGCAACAAGCGTAGTTGAACACCAATGGAACCGGGGGAAGAACATAACTAAACAGCGAGAGCTAGGCGTAGCGAGAATAAATTGAAAGGAAACTAAACAACTGCAGGGCCAGAAACTTAAAGCAAGAGGCGAGGGCCCACGACTGCATCTCACACATCCTAGCTGCCTTGAAAACAACGGCGAGGCAAAGGGGACAACGAACTGTAGACACTGCCAAGGAAATAAACAAAACATGGCAAAGAGACAAAGAGAAAAAATGTAGGCTAATTGGAACATTTCGCCCTATAATAAATAAATAACAAATTTTTAATAACAAACATAAATGATGGACGACACAAATGTAACCAAATAAGTAACATGAATTAAATTGTGGTAGGCTAAATGGAACATTTCGCCCTATAATAAATAAATAACAATTTTACATTAAGAGAACAAAGGGGATGCATAACATAAATATAACCAAATAAGTAACGTGAATATACTGCAAGAGCTAAGCGTAAAATACTGTAACTACTGAGGAAACTAGGCAAAATGCAGGGCCAGAAAAACGTAAAGCTAAAATAAGGGCCCGCGAATACTGCTAATAGCACATCCTGGCTGACTTTACTTAATAATTTACTTAATAACTCTGCAAATAGCACATCCTGGCTGACTTTACTTAATGTCGTAAGGCAAGGTAAAAGTGAACAAACATACTGTAACACAGCAAACGTAAAAATGAACATGCGACATGAGCAAAGCATCAAATGTAGGAGTAAATTATGTTAGGCTGTTTGGAAAATCGAATCCGTGGTAATCTGAAAGCAGGAGGCATGGCAGTGCTGAAATGTAGAACATAATTATGAATAAGGGCAAGGCATGACATGTGATATCTGCAAGTACAAAATAAGGGTATACAATCAGCATGTAGAGAAAACAATAAACAATAAAACACTACCAAAATAACATGGGCATGAGGAAAGCCAAGGAATAAACTCGAGGAGGTGAATAAGCGTAAGGGCACCTCCTGGCCGCCAACCTAAAAGGTAGAAGAAGGATAACGAGCGTAAATAAATAATTAACAGGGAGGAGTATGAGTCGCTCGACGGCCGGCCTCACAACAACGAGGTGAGGACGTTTAGGGACAGGGCTGGGCGGGGTGGGGGTGGGGGGGGGGGGGAGAAGCCTCTTCCCGACGACGCTTCGACGCAGCCATCTGCTGGAGGATACCGTGCCCCAGGCAACAGTGAGGGCCACCGCCCCTGTCCAGGGCTACTGCCCCTGGTTCTGGACGCCGCGGACTTAACGAACAACGAGGGAGACGAGTCATCCTGGCTTGCCGGCTGCAACGCCGACGCCGAACCCTGGGCCTGTGGCGCTTACCGTTGGACGCAAACCTATCGTAGCGGCATCCGGGACGCCTGCAGACGTCGTCGGGCTGACTCGGGACCGTGCTCCAACGCCAGCAGCTCCCTCCGACGTTGAAGAACGACAGACGACACAAGGCGGACGGGCAGGCGGACGAACGCTGAACTTGCAACGGAGAAAGGAATCCCCTGCTACAACGTGCGGGCAAGGCACTTATGACGAACACACCTGGACTACACCGGCCAGGCAGAAACGCCTGGGAACAAACCTGCCGGGCAACACCGGCCAGACGTAGGTCTGGGAGTAACGGTCCTGGGTACCCCGCAGGCGAGCTGGACACGTGCCTGTGGGGCCCCGGACCGACGAAAAAGCTTGATACTAACACACCGGGCTACACCGGCCAGACGTAACGTCTGGGTACAACATGCCGGTCTTACACCGGCCAGACGGACGTCTGGGGACAACGTGCCCGGCGACACCTCCGGGGAAAGACGTACCTGGGGACTCCGGGCCGACAAAGAGGCCTGGGACTAACTCCCCGGGCAACACCGGCCGGGCGAGACGTCCGAGGACGAACGTGCCTAGCTGAGAACACAACACACACTCCATGGACCCCGTGGCCTACCCACCGAGCACTGCCACAAGGCATGACACTGGGCCTAGGGCGAAAGGGAGGGGGGCCGCACACAGGCGCACCCATACGGGCGCAGGGCAGCCCTAGCCCCGAACGAGGGGAAGCCGTGGCGCAAAGCCACGTGGATTAGCACCCAAATAAGGGAACAGGAAGGGCAGAACACAGCCCAGCCGGGCCCCTCCACGGAGCGCCGTGCCACGTGGGCAGCACGACCAGGACGTGTGCCCCGGAGCAGGCCCGGGCGAAGGGCCGGAACCTGGCCACAAGTCGTCGCCGACGGCGACGCATGTCCTCGCACAGGGAGACCTGGCCCCTCGGGACAGTCCAGGGAACCCGGCAGGCCGGCAACAGGGAACACCCGAGGAAAAGGCGGGAAAGACGCCGAAGCACGCTCAGCCGACCAGACACGTGGTCGATCCCGGCAAGGCATGTGCCCCAAGGGCAGGGCCCGCAGGGCATAGGGCCCTGCGACGCCACGTGGCGACGCCGCCAAGGATATGTGCCCCGGGCGTAGGACCGAACCTGACCACAAGGCGTCGCCGACGGCGACACATGGCCTCGCACAGGGAGAAACCTGGCCCCTCGGGACAGCCCAGGGAACCCGGCGGGCCGGCAACAGGGAACCTCGAGGGAAAGGCGGGAAGGACGCCGAAGCACGCCCAGACGACCAGACACGTGGTCGATGGCGGCAAGGCATGGGCCCCAAGGCAGAGCACGAAGGGCATAGGGCCTGCCACGCCTGGCCACGTGGCGACGCCGCCAAAGGCACGCCTGTCCGCCGTCGGGACCCCAGGCAGGGCGCACACCCGGGCACGCCACGCTGCGGGGCCCCCTGGGCACGTACGGGCACGGCTGGACGGAGCCCCCACCTGGGGGAACCCGAATGCAGTCCACTAGGGACGCGGCCCAGCCCACGCCGGCCCTAAGCCAGCCACACGACCAGCGCGGCACGGGAGCGCCCGACACGGGCCCAAAAAGGCACCCCTGCACTCCCGGGGACTTAACAGCAGAAAGCCCAAAGGACTAGCTAAGGCGGCACACTCGGACCGCGAGGGGACGGCGCTTGGCACACGCCACACTGGGGAGGTCCTGACTAGAATTGAACAGAAAAACCTCACCTTGGGGTTAGAAGTGTAGGGCAGGAGGCCCCTGCCGGATCAGTCTGGGATGTCGAGGGCCCCATAATGTCCGTGAGAGAGAGGTCAGGTACCGAGGCAGCTGGCGTGATGTCCATCTCGTGCGAAGTATGGCGGCTGGGGAGTGAGTGTGCGAGGGCAGCGGCGAGGGCAGGCGAAGTGAGGTTGATTGATTGATGAAGATTAAGCCATCCAAAAGGTGGCACGGGCATGAATAGCCCGTAAGTGGTGGCCCTTTTGAGCCATTACCAGTATCGAGAGCTGATACTGGAGATCTGTGGAGGTGCGAATGCACCCTGCATGACGGGAGATGTCTCCTTTGTGAATGTGTTAAGATGAAGATGAAGCCACCCAAAAGGTGGCACGGGCATGAATAGCCCGGAAGTGGTGGCCCTTTTGAGCCATCACCAGTATCAATCACCAGATACTGGAGATCTGTGGAGGTGCGACTGCACCCTACGTGACGGGAGATGTCTCCCGTCCGAAGTGAGGGCAGAGCCCCGATTGATTGATTGATGAAGATTTAGCCACCCAAGAGGTGGCACGGGCATGAATAGCCCGTAAGTGGTACAATTTTTTTTTCTCAGTATTCTGAGTTTGCATTTAACCATCAAGCTGTTATCGCGGGGAGGATACTGCTTCACAGTCTTTATGAGGGTGTCCAGCTGCTGAACACCTTTGTTGACCAGGAGAGTGGCTGTGTTGATGGCTTCAGGGTGGCCACTGCATGATTCAGGAACTCTTAAAGCTCTTCTAAGGTCACTGGTTGCTTAACATTCCAGAAGATAGTGAAGTAATGGCTTTTCTGTGACAGTTTGGCAGAAGATGCACTCTCTCTGTCGGGGTTCACCAATCTCCCAGTTGCATCTGTAACCTAGACGTAGTCTATATAACCTAACTGCTATTTCCCTGTGGATTCCTTTTGGGATATTTAACCTTTCTAATTTGGTTGCCTGAAGATATCATGTTGCAGATGGCGAACCTTCAGCTATTCTCTGGTGCAGGTCGGCTTTGTTGAGATGTGAGAGTTTTTTGGTGATGATGTTTTTTATGTTCTCTAGGCTGGGTTGAATTGTTTTATGTATCACTGGATGACGAGTTGCCAATTTAGCAATTTCATCAGCTTTCTCATTTAATGGGATTCCAATATGGGATGGGATCCAGTTTAAAGTTATGTTGAGTCCTTTGCCGTTAGCGACTGCTCCAAGATACAAAATGGTGGTAATTATTTCCACATTATCTTTCCACTGTTTTTGTCCTAGTATTTGAAGTGCAGCTTTTGAGTCTGTGTGTATGATTGCATTTTGAGTGTTTTGTGCAATCACATATGCGAATGCCTGTTGTATGGCAAACAGCTCAGTTTGGGTTGATGATGGTTGATAATAGGAGCTGCCTCGTATGGGCCAATAGGCCTGCTGCAGTTCTCATTACTACTATCCCCTACACCTGACTTTCCTCCTCAGCTCTCTCTTGCCTATTTATTGCCTGTCCCTACCTCCTCATCACAATCGACTTGAGAATGGTCCAGGACGGACCGAAACGTCGTCGTCCCTTCAATTTCTAGTGTGTGGTCTGGTCAACATACTAGTCCTCCCAGTCTCCAATATGCCTGTACGCTGGCCGTGCAAAGAGCAGCGCCAGCACTCTCATATTCTGTGTCCACCAATCCATCTGTGAAGATGTGGGTGGCTCCTGCTACTGCTATGCTATACATTTGCTCTTCTATTATGCGCCTTAGGATTGTCGGATCATAGGCAGCCTTTTTCATTGGGAGACTTTCTATTACTATTTTGAAAGTAGGCTCTTCCCACGGCGCGGAAGGAGTGTAATTTGGGTGTGGATGATCACCCTCTCTATCAAGAATCATGTTTTTTAAATGTAGTCTGTTTAGGACTTTTCCTGCTCTTGCAACCCAAGAGTTTCCATTGTTTTGGCCTAGTCCAACCACCAAGGCCTGCCGTACTGGGATTGGATCAGAAGAAATAATTATCTTACTGACAATTGTAGCTGTCCTTTGTGATATTCTTTCTTTTAGAGAGGGCAAACCCGTTTCCAGTCTAAGAGTTTCAAGCCTGGTCCACATGGGGGCTCCCAGTGTTGCTCTCATAGCATTGTTTTGGGCAACTTCAAGCTTTTTCCACTGTTGGTGTGATAGATTTGTGAGTGCAGGTGCGGCATAATCGATCACTGATCTGACTGCCTGTACATAGTATGTGCGAAGGACTTGGAGATTGGCTCCTCCAGAAAGGGAGGTTAGCGACCTGAGAATTGCCGTCCGGGCCGCAGTTCGCTCTCTCAAGTAAGTGACCTCAGGATTAAAATTCATGTGTGTGTCCAGGATGATTCCTAGATACTGATAGGTGTCGACCCATTCAATTGGTTGACCCTGTACTGTGAGTTGGATGTTGGGCTTCGCTATTTTTATGGGCATGGCCTTTGACTTTGAGGGGTTGAGTTTGATCCCAATCTGTTTTGCCTCTTTACTGATGCAGTCTAAGCATTTGGGTGCAAGGCGCGCCGCATCCCTTCCTTTTATGATAATGACAAAGTCGTCCGCGTAGTTTAGCAGCCTGCAGTGATGTGGAAGTTTCAACCTCATTATTCTTTCCATTAAACAGTTGAAGAGAAGAGGGCTGAGAATACCCCCTTGCGGTGTACCATTTTCATGTCTTTTGTACTCAGAGACTGTGCCATGAAGTTTTACTCTTGCTTCTCTGTTTATGAGACAGTTTTTGGTCCAGGAGAGCAGGTTGCCTCTGACCTCTTTGTCAATGAGGCAGCAGAAAATAGCTGGGGCGCTCATAGCCAGTTCAAAGGCTTTTTCGAGGTCCAGGAATATCAGCATTCCTGGTCTGTCATTCAAGTGGGCTAACAGAGTTGTAATACATTCCACTGTGCCAACCCCTCTTCTATAGGCATACATATCATGGTGCAGTTTAGGCATTTTCCACTCCAGTCTGTTGAGTGCCATTCTGTCAGCCGTCTTGGCTGCACAGCTTTGGAGAGAGATGGGCCTGGGATTAGCTGGATCTTTGGGTTTTGGGATCGGCACTATGTCTGCTCTATTCCAAGCAGAAGGTCTAGTTTGAGAAGTCCAGGCTAAATTAATTAACCTTAGGTATGCAGCGTCTTCCTCTGGGCCGAGGTTTCTAATCATTTTATAGGTTATTTTGTCGGCTCCAGGGGATGTATCCTTGGAGTTTTTCTTAGCCCGATTGAGCTCATCCAGTGTGAAGGGGCATTAGTGTCAGAGACTTCTTCACATGCTGTAAGGATTCTGTGCCACCTTTCTTCCTCTAGTCCGGTCTGTACTGCTAATACATCTGGTGGAAGTTGATTGCTGGCTGCTCTCTCTGCAAACCTGGTTGCCAGTACTTCGGCTTCCTGTTGAGGATCCTTGGGGTGTGGAGCTTTAGGTGTTTTATTCCCTTTGGCTCGGTGAATTTGCTGCCACATCTCTCCGAGACAGGTGTGTTCATTCAGGTGTGAACACCATTCCAGCCACTTTTGTTCTTTTATTTGTCTGGTTTCTCGATGCACATGTTCCTTGACCTCACAAAGTAAGATCCTGTTGCGGTCACTTGGCTGCTTTTTGTATAGCTTTCTTGTTCTGTTGAGTCTATGGTTGAGTTCTTTGACACGTTCATAATAGTACCAATGATCTTTATGGTGTCCGGTGGACTGTTTTGTCAGTGGGATTGAGTGGTTGGCTGCACTTTGAATCACTTTGACAAATTCTTGTTCTGCCTGATTAATGTCTTAGGGAAGATCATAGTTTCTTTGCCACTCTGAAATGAGGTTTTGAAATCGGTCCCAGTTTGCTAAAGCAAAGTTCCAGGCTTCAGATGGAGGCGGAGGTGGGGTGGGTAGGTCTAACTGAAGATCAATTTGGACCCCATAGTGGTCGCTTGTGAGTGTGGGCTCAACTGACCATGTTGCTGCATCTCTTAGGGAGGCTGAAACGAAGGTTAGGTCTAATCTGCCTCCTTGGATATGGGTAGGTTCATTCTTGTTTAGAATTTGTATTACTGGAAGCTGGTCTAGTAGATGTGAAATGTGAATGCCGGCTTCATTTGTTCTGTTCGAGCCCAGTGCCAATCGATGATGGGCATTAAAATCTCCACAAATGATTGTGTTTGTTGTTGTCGCGTGTCCAAATAACACAGAGAGATCCATTTCGGCATGTGGAGACCTGTACACATTGAACACTTCAAGTTTATCGTGTCTTAGCCCAATGGTAACTCCCATTACCTCTGTCCCTGCTCCACAATTGGGTGGGCTGGTTATGGACTTGTAGATCAGGTCACATTTTACATAGATTGCACATCCCCTGGATTGCCCATTGATCCATGGAAGGAAGAAGCCTCGATAGCCTGAGATTTTAGGTTCTAATCCGGCTCGAAGCAAGCTCTCTTGTAGTATCAGGATGTCTATGCCTTTGGTTGCTGCTATGCATTGCAAGTGTTGCAATTTAGTGCGCAGTCCTTGCGTATTCCATTGCAGGATCTTTAGACCTCTAGGTTCTTGGAATTTGCTGATAATTCCGTGGTATCCATGGAGTCTGATGAACACGCCATGGAAGTTGCAATTAGTGGACCTGAAATTGACTCATCAATGTCGCTTTCCGACGAGCTGGACTCTATCTGTTTTTTTATGGGGGTGTCTCCTGCCCTGCTGTCTTGACGGTGTGGATATTACATCTTCGAATTTCTTGAGCCTGTGCTCAATTGTCTTCCGAGTCTCTGTGGTTTGCTTGATGCAGAGCCCCTCTTTACCCCAGTATTTATATGGCCCCAGACTGCCCGCGCAACGCCGCGGGACGCGCTGCGCAATTGTTTCTTTCTCCCCCATCAGAAACATCCCCGCTTGCGAAGCAGTGGCCATTTGTTGACCAACTTGTATATTGGCTATTTTCTACCATGTTCCCCCCTTTTTTTTATTTTTTATTATTTTTTTTTTCATTCAACACAATTTATACTTTAAGATCAATAACTATTAAGTTTTAGTCTAAGTGTTTTTTCCCCACCTCTCCTTGCCCAAAACCAGAGGAGTACCAGTTGCACCTCTGTTTTTCAACGGGGGTATTCTGCACATCCTGCCAATGTCTTCTGGTCTCATGTGATGTTATTTCTGTGTGCAGGTTTGGGACCAGCCCCTCTAATATTTTCCACGTGTAAATTATTATGTACCTCTCCCGCCTGCGCTCAAGGGAGTACAGTTTTAGGCTCTTTAGTCGGTCCCAATAGTTTAGATGTTTTACTGAGTGGATTCTAGCAGTAAAGGATCTCTGCACGCTCTCCAGGTCAGTAATTTCTCCAGCTTTGAAAGGTGCTGTCATTGTGCAGCAGTACTCCACTCTAGAGAGCACAAGCGTTTTGAAAAGTATCATCATCGGTATAGCATCTCTAGTGTGAAAAGTTCTTGTTATCCAACCTGTCATTTTTCTTGCAGTTGTGACGGCTACTGTATTGTGTTCTTTAAAGGTAAGGTCTTCCGACATGAGTACACCCAGATCCTTTACATTGCCTTTTCGTTCTATGTTATGATTTGCCTGAGTTTTGTACGTGGTTTCCGTTTTTGTATTTTCATTTTTTCCATAGCGCATGAGCTGGAACTTATCTTCGTTAAACACCATATTATTTTCTGTAGCCCATAGAAAGACCTGATCTACATCTGACTGGAGGTTCGCCGTGTCCTCTATGTTGCCAACTCTCATGAAGATCCTAGTGTCATCTGCAAAGGATGATTCAGTGCTATAGGTTGTGTTCTTGTCTATGTCCGAAATGAGGATGAGAAAAAGTACTGGAGCAAGCACAGTACCCTGGGGGACTGAGCTCTTCACGTTTGATGGGCTGGATTTTATTTTGTTGACTATTACACATTGGGTTCTGTTGGTCAGGAAATTGTAGATTCATCTGCCTATTTTTCCGGTAATTCCTGTTGAACGCATTTTATGTGCAATAACACCATGGTCACATTTATCAAAAGCTTTTGCGAAATCTGTGTAAATTACATCAGCGTTTTGTTTGTCTTCCATAGCATCTAATGCCATATCATAGTGGTCCAGCAACTGCGACAGGCAAGAGCGCCCTGTTCTGAAACCATGTTGTCCGGGGTTATGGAGTTGCTGTGATTCCATGTATTTTGTGATTTTACTTCTTAGCACTCTCTCAAAATTTTTTACGATGTGCGATGTTAGCGCTATCGGTCTGTAATTTTTTGCCTCTGCCTTATTTCCTCCTTTATGAAGTGGTGCTATCTCTGCTGTTTTTAGTATATCAGGAATAACGCCAGTATCTAGGCTTTGTCTCCACAGAATGTGGAGGGCCTGCGATAGTGGTTTTTTACAGTTCTTTATGAATATTGAGTTCCAAGAATCCGGGCCTGGTGCAGAGTGCATAGGCATACTGTTTATGGCTTCTTCAAAATCCAGTGGGGATAGGGTGACGTCTGATATATGATTTGATGTTGGTATCGTATCCATGAAAAATTCATTTGGGTTATCAATCTTTAGTGTGTTTAATGGCTCGCTGAAAACAGAGTCGTACTGCGTCCTCAGTAGCTCGCTCATTTCTTTGTTGTCATCGGTGAAAGTTCCATCTCCCTTTCGCAGGGGCCCGATACTAGATGTGGTTTTTTATCTTGATTTTGCATAGGAGAAAAAATATTTCGGATGAAATATTTTGGCAGTATGAAGTTTCCTGGCGGTCCTTCTGTTTCTTTTTGCGTCTTCGTCGTGTTAGTTCCTTGTCTGTTCGGGTGGTCTTGTCTTTCCTCTCGTGGTTGTTTCAGGACCGTCATCTTATGCCTAACACTGTCACTTCGTATCGTGCGGCGCTGGCGGAGCCGCTTCAGCTTGCTTTCGGTATCGATGTTACGTCTGCGCCGTTTCGCAAGCTGTCTCGTGCATTGTTTCACCTCCGGCCTGAGCCGTCCTGGTCTTTGGACAGAGTGCTCGCTTTCCTTTCATCTCCTCGTTTCGTTGTGGCCCCTTCGGTCCAGGATTGTTTTTCCAAGGCACTTTTCTTGTTGGCTTTGGCCTCTGGGGGTCGGGTAGGGGAGCTTCATGCTCTCCTCCGGCGCAGGGGTTTCTGTTCTTTTGGTCGTGGTGATTGTTTTGTTCGTTTGCAGCCGTCTCCTTCTTTTCTGGCGAAGAATGAGACTGCTGCGTTCCGGAGGGGTCCGTGGGTGGTTGATGCTTGGTTGGTCAGTCCGGGGGTGCATCATGTTTTGTGTCCGGTTGCGGCGCTTCGCCGTTATTTGCGCGCCACAGCTTCTGTGTCTGGGGACGCGCTGTGGGTTGATCCGGTTTCCCTTCTTCCCTGTTCGCGGGTTCGAGTCTCCCATGTCGTCCACAGGGTTATTAAGTCCAGCCAGCCTGCGGTCTATCCCCGTGCCCATGACGTTCGTAAGTTCGCGGCTCTTGCTGCCGTCTTTGGGAATATGTCTTGGTCTGATATTCGGGTGCGGAGATTTTGGCGGTCGAACAGGGTCCTGGCTGCTCGTTACCTTGTGAATGTCCCTGGGCCTCGTCGGGCCTGTGTTGCTTTGGGTCGGCGGTTGCAGCCATTTGTCTCGGCTTCGAGTTGAGGAGTGAGCGACGACCGCCTCCCGGGTAAGTCCCTCTTTTTAATCTGTCTGTGGGTAGTTAGCTCCGGGGAGCCGACGGGGCTCCTCCCAAAAAACCAGCGTTGAATGTAATGAAACACCATTTTCTGGGTGAGTCCCGGAGGCTCCCCGGCATCCCTCCCTCCCTCCGGTCGGCGGTTTTTCGCGTTTTTTGACATCCAGCCTCAAGAACTGAGGTGTGGGTAGCTGGCGTGGGGGGTCGGGGGCTCTCCCTTCCCCCTCCCGGGGAGGGGGGAGCTGCGCAGACAGCGGCGCGGCGGTGTGTGACGTCACACTAGTTTGCTTGTTTTCGGTTGGGGAGTTCTATCCACTAGTTCGGCTTTTGGTAGCAATTTTAACCAGAATAGGGGTTTGTTTTGAGGCGCTTACCTTTCTGGATGCCTGTTCCGGTCGATGGCAGACATAGAATGCTTCCAACCACACGGGGGCTTCTATAGGCCATTGCTCCCCTTGCCTCTCTGAGGGGGGCCAGGTTCTGGCCGTGCATGGTCCCCGGAAGGCCTAAGAACTCCATACACATGACTGATGCCAAAGTCTGACATTAGCATATCAGCCTGGGATAGCTCCGGGGAGCCGACGGGACTCACCCAGAAAATGGCGTTTCATTGCATTCAATGCTGGTTTTTTCCCCACCTCACCTTGCCCGAAACGCTATGCGTACTAGTGACTTTAGGTATTGTATGTACTAGTTCTATCTATAAATCCAACATTATGTTTATAAAACAATTTTATTTATTTTATTTTATTTATATATATACAAGAAGGTACATTGGGTTTGAGAGAATACATTGGATAGTACAGTATTTACATTCTTGTAAAGCCACTAGTACGCGCAGCGTTTCGGGCAGGTCCTTAATCTAGCAGATAATTTTAAGTAGGTAATTTCAATCAGAATTGATAAATGAAAGATACATTACAAGAGAAAAATGAGATGAGAGAGATAAGTAAGTATATTAAAGCACATTGTTATATTAAAGCTCTGATTGATTACATTGACAGCTTGATTAGTAATTTAAACAAGATTAATAGACAGCAGATTGACAGCACATATAAGACAGCAATGATCACAATGGTAAAGAAGTTCAGAATGGGTACATAAAGATTGGGAGACTGGGTAGCAAAAGATACAGATAACAAGATTTATAAACACCATACAACAGATTGGCAGCACATATAAGAAAACAGCAATGATCTCAATGGTAAAGATGTTCAAATTGAGAACATAAAGGTTGGGAGATTGGGTAGCAATAGATACAGTGCAATTTTAAGGCAAAAAGTGAAAAACTATGAAGATGAAATTAGGTACTTTTTAGTATTGATTTTGAATGATGTAAAAGTTGGACAGCTTTTCAATTCAGTAGGGAGCGAGTTCCATAAACTGGGTCTCTTTATTTGCATAGAGTGTTTACACAGATTAAGTTTAACTCTGGGGATATCGAAGAGATATTTATTTCTGGTGTGGTGATAATGGGTCCTATTACATCTGTCCAGGAAGAGTTTCAGGCAAGGATTTGCATTTAAGAACAGGGTTTTGTAAATGTAGTTGACACAGGAGAATTTGTGGAGTGAGATTATGTTTAGCATGTTTAGGGAGTTAAACAAGGGGGCTGTGTGTTGTCTGAAAGCAGAATTTGATATTATTCTGATAGCAGATTTTTGCTGGGTGATGATGGACTTGAGGTGGTTTGCAGTGGTTGAACCCCATGCACAGATACCATAGTTGAGATAGGGATAGATTAGTGCATAATATAGAGAGGTGAGAGCAGAGTTAGGAACATAATATCTGATTTTGGAGAGTATACCAACTGTTTTAGAGACTTTCTTAGTTATGTGTTGTATGTGGGTACTGAAGTTGAGTCTCTTGTCTAGGAATATGCCAAGAAACTTTCCATCATTTTTATTGCTAATGTTTACATTGTCAATCTGAAGCTGAATTGCATTTGTAGATTTGCTTCCAAATAGGATGTAGTAGGTCTTTTCTATGTTAAGTGTTAGTTTGTTGGTTGACATCCATAAGTGGACTTTTTTTAGTTCATTATTAACATCATTTAGTGTATGTGGGTTGGGGTTGGAGTAGATGAGGGTAGTATCATCAGCAAACAAAATAGGTTTCAGAATGTTAGAGACATTAGGCAGATCATTAATGTATATAAAAAATAGTAGGGGTCCCAAGATGCTGCCCTGTGGCACTCCAACGGTTATTGGTAGAATGGGAGAGATTATATTATTGATGGCTACACATTGGTGTCTATCACTAAGATAGGATTGGATATAGTCCAGTGCATGGCCTCGGATTCCGTAATGATGGAGTTTACATAAGAGGTAATCGTGATTAACAGTATCAAAGGCCTTTCTCAGGTCAATGAAGAGTCCAATTGGAAACTCATTTTTGTCAAGGGCTGAGTAAATTATATCAAGGAGACTAATAATTGCATCGTTGGTACTCTTTTGAGAGCGGAAGCCAAACTGACAGGGGCTAAGAATGTCGAATTTTACGAGATAGGAGTAGAGCTGTTTGTAGATAATTTTTTCAAATATTTTTGATAGTATGGGTAGGTTCGATATTGGTCTGTAGTTGTTTATGTCTGACGGATTACCTCCTTTATGAACTGGCGTTACTCTTGCGTTTTTAAGGATATCAGGGAAGGTATGACACTCAAGGGATTTGTTGAACAGCAGAGCAAGGTGGTGCAAGGGCATGGGAGGCGCTCTTGTATACAATGGATGGGATTTCACTGATGTTCCCAGCTTTGGTTTTTAGTGAGTGTATGATGGACACAACATCTGACGGGCTGACTGGTGAGAGAAGAGAGTTTGGATAGCTGCCTGAGAGATATGTGTTGATATGTGTCTGAGTCTGTGGGATTTTACTTGCAAGGTTAGCACCAATCGATGAAAAGAAGCTATTAAATTCATTCGCCATTTCTAAGTCAGATGACAGTGTAAGACCATCCTTAGAGAGTGTTATCTGGTTGTGGGAGTGTTGTTTAGTTCCCAGGATGTTAGAGATGGTATTCCATGTGCTTTTCATGTTGCCTTTTGCTTCTTTGAATCTAGTCTCATAATATGAAAGTTTTGCTTTTCTTATGATACTGGTAAGCACTGATGAGTACCTTTTAACTACTTCCATTGAAACTAGGCCACTCCTAAATTTCTTTTCGTATTCATGTTTTTTGTTGATTGATTTAATTATGCCACTTGTGAGCCACGGGTTATTTTTTCTTTTATCAGTTACTTGTTTGGTAAGGAGGGGACAGTGAGTGTTGTAGAGGCTTAGAGCTTTGGAGAGAAAGAGGTTAGTTGATGAGTTTATATCCTGTGAATTATTAAATTCAGATTCCCAGTTAATATTGTGAAGTGCATTAGAGAGATTGCCTAAAGCTGATTCACTATGTAGCCTGAATGAAAGTTTTTTTGGTTTCTGGTGGTGATGTGTCAATGTTTGCTATGAGGAAGGTAGGATAGTGGTCAGTTGTTCTGTCATAAATTACCCCAGATGTAAGGGGAGCTGTTATATTAGTCCATAGGTGATCCAGGGTAGTGGCAGATGTTTGAGTGACTCGGGTGGGCTTGGTGATTGTGGGGATTAGCATACAGGAGTGCATGCTGTTACGGAAATAGTCAACTTGAGGGTTGTTTTGAAGACCCAGGTCAATGTACAACTATGTACATTGTATGTATGTACTATGTATGTACAACAACTATGTATGTACTTTCCTGAATAAAATTTACTTTACTTTACTAAATGCCTACGTCCTCGCCTCAAATGGGGCAACCCCAGCAACCGGCCGATCCTCAACCCTAGGCAAACCCTGCCCCGACCATGAAACCCTCAGATGTTTGGGAACCAGAAGTGGGGGGAAGGAGAACGGTGAACCACACCAACAAGGAGGGGGAGGGGGGGGGCAAAGGGATACGGATGGAACCAGGTCGAAGCGATGAACGCCCCCAGGTCTGAGTCCTTATAACCACAACGGGGCAGCCCAGGTGCATTCGAGCGGGCAACCAATCATGCGCATTGCATCAACCTAAACCTAGCATGCAATGCGCGAGCCGCTTGACCCCTAACCTTAGCTGTAGCTGTATGGGTAAATTTGAGCACAGGGGTACCTCGGCTTAAGAATTTAATCCGTTCCTGGAGAAGGTTCGTAACCCGAAAATTTGTAAACCGAAGTGAATTTCCCCATAAGAAATAATGGGAATGAATTAATCCGTTCCTGACTCCACAAAAACTTCACTTCAAAGTAAATTTTATACCTAATTCACCCAAATCTTCACTACAAAAGTATGTTCAAGTTATTACTTATTCTTGCTGATGACCCCCTATTGGCATATGGAAGATGGTGAGGAGGGGGGGGGGGAGGAGAGGTGTTACTATAATAATAATAATATTAATAATAATAATAATAATAATAATAATTTTTATTTACTGTTTGGAAGGGAAGTCCCCTGCCATTATAACATCAGGCAGTGAAGATTTCTCTGGAGTGCACTCTCTGGCACGTTTTGCCTGCATACCATGAGGGGCCTGATCGTAGCCTGGTGGATAGCGCGCAGGATTCGTAATTCTGTGGCGCAAGTTCGATTCCCGCACGAGGCAGAAACAAATGGGCAAAGTTTCTTTCACCCTGAATGCCCCTGTTACCTAGCAGTAAATAGGTACCTGGGAGTTAGTCAGCTGTCACGGGCTGCTTTCTTGGGGTGGAGGCCTGGTCGAGGACCGGGCCGCGGGGACACTAAAGCCCCGAAATCATCTCAAGATAACCTCAAGATAACCACTTGGTCCTGGTTGTGGCTCACTGCTTTATTTTCTCACTTTTCTCACAAGGAAATGTTCCATTGAAGATTGTTTTTCCCTTCTTTGCAACACTTGTCTGTAGTGAGGTATCACATTGTCATTAAAAAGATCAATGCAACGGCCTACTACAGCTTTATCTGGGTGATTCTTTTCAGCAAAACTTTGCAAGTCCTTCCCATACTGCACACATTTTACAAATACAAATACAAATATTTATTCCGTTAAAGTACATACATACAAGGCGAGATACAAAAGTTGATGGATTTATAGATAGAGCTAGTACATACAATGCCTAAAGCCACTATTATGCAAAGCGTTTCGGGCAGGAAAAACACTAAGGCTAAAACTTAATACTAATTGAGATTAAAGTATAAATTGTGTTAAGAAAAAATAAGAAAAAAAAATGAAAGGGGGGGGGGAACATGGCAGGAAAAAAACAAAAATACAATTTGGTGATTTTCTTAATTAACAAGGAAGGGACATTCTCTACTGCCTCCTCTTCCTCCCCTGAAGATTTGTTGTACTGCCTAGCTAGTTCAACAACACGAGTACCATTTTCATGCTTACGAATGATCTCTTGTTTTTCCTTTATGGTCATTCTCACATGTGATTTCTTGCCTTGAACCTTACCACTGGCTTTCTTTGGACACATGGCGATATATAATAACAACTTTTATGCTCAAATGGCAAAAAATCTGACAAAAAAAATTAAATTCTTGTGAAGAATTAAGGCAGGATAGTCACTTGGCACAAGGCACTGGTAAACTGAGGCATGACCGCCGTGCCACCACGCACTAGGTCGGCCATACGCATATCAACAAACTCTTATCCCGATGCAAAGTTAGTATCCTGATTCATATTTTCCGAACAAATTGGGCTCGTAACCCGAAAAGTTTGTAAACAGGGACGTTCGTAACCCGAGGGACCACTACATCTCACAAGACTCCGGATCAAAGTTGTCGTCGACCCAACAAGCAGTATGATGGAGACAGTACAGGTGATTGTCAGCCTGAAACAGGGGCAATGAGCAACTCTCAAACTCGCACAGGGCGAGATGCGACTCAGAAGACTCATCTATCATTGTCAACAAAGTCCGGAGGGGGTTTTTCAGGGCCCACAGGGAGTTGTTTCCCTATGGGAAGCCCAGGCGCTGGCCTGCCAAAGTCGGTTGTATCCTGTAATATATCTGGGCAATCTGGCTTCTGTGAGGTGAGCAAACCTGGAGGCCCTACTGAACCTAGGTATCACCTAATATGGACTGTGGTGGCCTCCCAACAGGCAATAAAGCAAACTAAAGAATGAAAGATAACTCAGAAGAAGCACCACAATCCAGGGAACCAGAAATAGTCACGGCTATTGCAGTTATGCAAGCTGGGCAGCCCAGTGCGCCCCCACAACCAGCAAACATACAATTCCTACCCAAGGCCTAACGAAAGTACCGGGAACTAAGCTGACCCCCAAGGGAAAGGTAGCAACCAAGCAGTCACCGCCCCTATGGGAATGGGGACCCGAAGGACCCAGAGAAGGGAACTCTGAACTCTAAGGAGTGTACTCACAGGGCATCTAGGGAATGGAGCCCTCAGCGCATGCAGCCCTTGGTACAAACTCCTGGCCACCTGTTAAAGCCAGGATATTTTTCAGTTTGAAATTCAGCTGGAAAAAATTCTTAGGAACAATTAACTGGGATGTCCTTTACAAGCTGCCGGCTTCCCATCTCTGTTGATGCAACTAAAGATGATAGCCCTCCAGTAAATTCAGAGTGTGTTGTGTGTGTGTGTGTAATTACTGAAGTACTGGTAGTTATAGGATGAGAGCTACACTCGTGGTGTCCAGTCTTCCCAGCACTCATTTATAACACTTTGAAACTACTGACAGTTTTTGCCTCCACCACCTTCTCACTTAACTTGCTCCAACTGTCTACCACTGTTTGCAAAAGTGAACTTTATATTTCTTCAGCAGCATTAATTAGTTTGAAGTTACGGGTCTCAAGAATTCTTCCTTATCGATATTATCGATTTCCATTACTATTTTGTATTTAGTGATCATGTCACCTCTTTTTCTTCTATCTCCTAGCTTTGGTATATTTAACAACTTTAGTCTCTTCTTCTATCAAGTCAGTCAATCTGTGCAAACATGCCATGAAAATAAAAGGACTCAGTACTGTACGTATATGGAACTTCCTTCCAAATACAATGGAACCTCGGTCTACGAATGCCCCAGAGTACGAATTATCGGTGTGAAGTCAATGTCATTGTAAAATTTGACTTCGTGTATGACGTCTGCCTCGGAGTATGACTTGTTTGTTGATACTTGTATGGGTCAGCAGCGGGCCTAAGCATGCTCAGTTTACCAGTGTATCCCGCCTAGTGACGATCACACTTGAATTCTTTGTTAGGAATTTTATTGTTTTTCTGCTTTTTCGGGTTTCTGAACAGAAAACTTATTATTATATATCCAACCCGTTCTCGCAAATTCGTAAAGTCAATATTGACTTATTAACTACGTGCATAGGTGATATACTAAACATAATAGATACCCTTAAAAAGATTCAGAGAAAACACCGACCTTACCTAACCTTGTTAGTATCTTAAGATAAGCATCTTATTGCTTCGTAATTACAATTATTACTTAACCTATACCTATTATAGTTTAGGTAATAATTGTAATTACGAAGCAATAAGATGCTTATCTTAAGATACTAACAAGGTTAGGTAAGGTCGGTGTTTTCTATGAATCTTTTTAAGGGTAACTATTATGTTAAGTATGTCACCTATGCACATATTTAATAAGTCAATATTGACTTATTAAATTTGCGAGAACGGGTTGTATATATCACACCATGGGTCCCAAGAAAGTCAGCAGTAAAGTTCAACCTAAGAAAATAGTTGAGGAAAATGTTAGGAAATGTGTACAGTATACAGTACTGTATACTGCAAAGTTTTGCTGAAAAGACTCACCCAGATAAAGCTGTAGCAGGTCGTTGCAATAACCTTTTTAATGACAATGTGATGTCTCACTACAAGCAAGTGTTAAAATGTTGGGAAAACAAGTGTCTATAGACAGACTCTTAGTAAGACAAGCAAGCAGTGAGTCACAACCAGGTCCTAGTGTTATGCCTACAAAACATAGGAGAGAGAGTACTCAAGAGAAGTCATCACTGCCTGATGTTATAATGGAAGGAAACTCAACTTCCAAACACTAACACCTCTCCTCCCCCCTCCTCACCGTCTTCCATTTGTCAACAAGTCCTCAATAAAGGTAAGGTATAGTAAAAATCTGAGTAGTATTCTGTATAAAATGTATTTTTAAGTTAATATTTTTGGGTGTGTGGAATGGATTAATTCAACTTACATTATTTCTTATGGGAAAATTTGTTTCGGTGTACAAATTTTCAGTGTAAGATCCGTCTCTTGTGACAGATTAAATTCATAGAAGAAGGTTCCACTGTATAGTACAAAAATTGGCGAACCAATACTTTATTGAGAAGTACAACAATAAGTACCTAATTTCATCACTATTGTGATGAAATTCATCATTTTGCGCTAGAAACTCGCTCGGTATTTTACTAAAAAAATCCTTACTAATCATAATGTGACAAAAAGGTCTTCTTCAATTGTTTGGTTATTTATGAATCAGTATAGTTTTATAAGCCAATGGGAATATTTCTGTATTACTTATATTGGCATGAGCCAAATTTAAAGCAAAACTGCTCAGCAGAAATGTAAAACAGTACAGCCACTCTGTCGACTACAAATATCAGTAGTGTCAATCAATGGCACCAGTTGATGCATTAAAGATATTATTAGGATAAATATAGTCACCTGCACCTGCTGGTAACATGAAAAAATTGATGGATTTTCTATTTTTTTTATTGATATATAAAAAACCAAAGTACAAAAACAGGGAACAAAAAACAAAACAACATATAAAAACAAAACCATCCGGCTTACACAGGAAACAAAGCAAACACTAGTGAACAGACAAAATATACACACAAGATGTCACAGGAAAACACAGGACACAAACAAGAAATCCACAAACAGCTTGGGACAGAGAATGCACACAATACAACAAATAAGGGACATAAGGACAATAACAAAAATGTACAAGAAAAAATAACAAAAACGTACAAGAAAAAATACACAAAAATTACAACACACGTACAGAAATCTAACCACCCCTAGAACAGACAGGGGATGAAATGAAAACACAATCACGGGCTGACCGACTCCGCACACAAAGGAGCAGAACCGGACACAAATGAGGACACCAACAACAAATAAACAGTAAAACCAAAAATACACATAAGAACATAAATAACATAAAACATATACAAAGAATAAAGCAATGACAAGTACATAGATATAAACACACACACACCACACCACATTCTGTGCTAGGAGGTCACTGTGCTAGGAGAAAGGGAGGTAAACCAGGCGGCCTTGGAAGAGTTCGAAATTACGAGAGGAGGAGGTCAAGAGACACCTGCTGGATCTGGATGTTAGAAAGGCTGTTGGTCCAGCCGGGATCTCACCATGGGTACTGAAAGAGTGTGCAGAGGCACTTTGCTTGCCACTCTCCATAGTGTATAGTAGGTCACTGGAGACGGGAGACCTACCAGAAATATGGAAGATGGCGAATGTGGTCCCAATATACAAAAAGGGCGACAGGCAAGAGGCACTGAACTACAGGCCAGTGTCCTGGACTTGTATACCATGCAAGGTGATGGAGAAGATCGTGAGAAAAAACCTGGTAGCACATCTGAAGAGAAGGGACTTCGTGACAAATTGCCAACATGGGTTCAGGGAGGGTAAATCTTGCTTGACTGGCTTAATAGAATTCTACGACCAGGTGACAAAGATTAAGCAAGAACGAGAGGGCTGGGCGGACTGCATTTTCTTGGATTGTTGGAAAGCCTTTGACGCAGTACCGCATAAGAGGCTGGTACATAAGCTGGAGAGACAGGCAGGTGTAGCTGGTAAGGTGCTCCAGTGGATAAGGGAGTACCTAAGCAATAGGAACCAGAGAGTTACGGTGAGGGGTGAGACCTCTGATTGGCGTGAAGTCACCAGTGGAGTCCCACAGGGCTCTGTACTCGGTCCTATTTTGTTTCTGATGTATGTAAATGATCTCCCGGAGGGTATAGATTTATTCCTCTCAATGTTTGCGGACGATGCTAAAATTATGAGAAGGATTAAGACAGAAGAGGACTGTTTGAGGCTTCAAGAAGACCTAGACAAACTGAAGGAATGGTCGAACAAATGGTTGTTAGAGTTTAACCCAACCAAATGTAATGTAATGAAGATAGGTGTAGGGAGCAGGAGGCCAGATACAAGGTATCATCTGGGAGAGGAAATTCTTCAGGAGTCAGAGAAAGAAAAAGACTTGGGGTTGATATCACGCCAGACCTGTCTCCTGCAGCCCATATCAAGAGGATATCAGCGGCATATGCCAGGCTGGCCAACATACGAACGGCATTCAGAAACTTGTGTAAAGAATCATTCAGAACTTTGTATACCACATATGTCAGGCCAATCCTGGAGTATGCAGCCCCAGCATGGAGTCCATATCTAGTCAAGGATAAGACTAAACTGGAAAAGGTTCAAAGGTTTGCCACCAGACTAGTACCAGAGCTGAGAGGTATGAGCTACGAGGAGAGACTACGGGAATTAAACCTCACTTCGCTGGAAGACAGAAGAGTTGGGGGGGGGGACATGATAACCACATTCAAGATTCTGAAGGGAATTGATAGGGTAGATAAAGACAGGCTATTTAACACAAGGGGCACATGCACAAGGGGACACAGGTGGAAACTGAGTGCCCAAATGAGCCACAGAGATATTAGAAAGAGCTTTTTTAGTGTTAGAGTGGTTGACAAATGGAATGCATTAGGAAGTGATGTGGTGGAGGCTGACTCCATACACAGTTTCAAGTGTAGATATGATAGAACCCAATAGGCTCAGGAATCTGTACACCTGTTGATTGACGGTTGAGAGGCGGGACCAAAGAGCTCAACCCCCGCAAACACAACTAAGTGAGTACATCATACGCCCGCCACCCCCAACACACGGGGCGCGCGCAAATACAGGTAAGAACGAACACCAAACACCCATAACCGCACACAACCACAGAACAAAGGCAAAACATAAAACAAACCGCAAATACAACAAAACAGGCCACGCAGGAGCCAAAAACAAACACCCACACCACACACACGCACAGACATAAACGCCCAACAGTGCACGCAGGCACTGGGGAAACAACACTCACAACACAGTCAGAAACCAATCACATGGATCACTCATACTTCTCCGGGTACTCCAGAGCTGGAAATTGTAGGCAGTAAGCATCCCAAACAAGTTGGTCCGTTTCAGGAATTGCACGTCCAGGAGTCGCAGTAGGCTGAGGCATCAAATCTGGCACGCCAATGTTGAAACACTGCTCCCGCGGAACCCAGATGGTAGGAGGGCACCAGGGTACAGGACGCACTCGGTCATCCGATTCAACACAAATATTTGCACCAGACTCGTCGACCACCTCACCGGACAGGAGGATGATAGGGAAGGGTTTCTTCCGAGGAAGCTGGTCACAGGGCCGCACCCCAGGAAGCACACCAGGCTGCACAGTGGGCCGCACATCTGGCCATCCACTAGGGCGCGCACTACGGTCTACGCCAAGTCCCGCGGAGGGTGGCACCGCAGGCGCCCCAGAGTCTCCACCAACCAGAATAGGAGCAGGGGCCCCCTGATGCACATCCTTCGACAACACCACAACGAGGTTGCGGTCACCAGAGGCAACCGCCCACCGAGGAGAGCCACCAGCAGGGGGCACAGTGTCCAACACAGAAGGCACCACAGAGGCAACACAGCGTCGTCCACAGCAGCATCATCCATCGCATCACGCTCCTCTGCCCACGTCCGGTGAGGTGGCATATCCCAAGCTGAACGACGGCGCTTAAAAAGAGGCCGCTGATCGTCGGAGCTGTCACCCCCAGCAAGCGGTGTCCCAGAAGAACCAACGGCAGGCGGCCCCAAAGCCGGGGCAGCACAATCACGCAGAACAGCAGCCTCAACAACATGGGGCAAAAAGCAACTACCATCCAAGGAGACCGGAATCGGAGAAGGAATAAACACAGCAGGTGGAAGAGTAGACTCCAGCACACGTGAGGTATCCAATGGGGACGACGGAACCGGCGCAGGAGAAGAGGCACGTGGGAACGAGGAAACTACCAGAGGTGACGATGCAGAGGGTGGGGGGTAAGTCTCACACACCACCACCCCGACATGTCCGGGGTGGTGGTGTGTGAGACACACACCACCACCCTCGGAAAGGGTGGAAAGGAAAGCACATGTCCGTCTGCAGGAGAAGCAGGCACCACCCCAACAGCACCACTCAATGCCTCCACGGAAGTAACCAGCTGCGGATGCACCTCCGCGACCACCGAACGTCGAAAATCCGAAGCAGGTGCCCCCAAGTCCTCAGAGCTTACTGGTGGGGCAGACATACCAGGGCCAGACAGATCAGGGCCAGATGGAACGCCTGCTGGAACCGCCGCAGGAACCACACCTCTCACCAGGACAGAGCGAGGATCTTCCGGGGACCCCCCACTCACAGACAAGCAGGGAAAGTCATCCTCCAGAAAACTGAAGGGGCCTCAGCACGAGGAGCGTGCTGAGGCCCCTTGTCTACATAAATCATTGTCTACATAAATCATCTGCCAGATGGAATACAGAATTATATCAACATGTTTGCTGATGAGGCTAAGATAATAAGAAAGACAAGAAACTTAGATCATTGTAATGTCCTCCAAGAAGACCTGGATAAAATAAGTATATGGAGCACCACTTGGCAAATGGAATTTAATGAGAATAAATGCCATGTTATGGAATGTGGAATAGGAGAACATAGACCCCACACAACCTATAAATTATATGAGAAATCTTTATTGAATTCTGATAAAAATTATCACCTGAGGACCACATTAAGAACATTGTGCAAGTAGCCTATGCTACACTTTCTAACTTCAGATTGCTTTTAAATACATGGATGGAGAAATACTAAAGAAATTGTTCACGACTTTTGTTAGACCAAAGCTGGAGTATGCAGTGGTTGTATGGTGCCCATATCTTTAGAAGCACATCAACAAACTGGAAAAGGTGCAACGACATGCTACTAAGTGGCTCCCAGAACTGAAGGACGAGCTACGAGGAGAGGTTAGAGGCATTATATATGCAAAAACTAGAAGATAGAAGAAAAAGAGGCGATATGATCACTACATACAAAATAGTAAAAGAAATCGATTAAATTGATAGGGAAGAATTCCTGAGACCTTGAACTTCAAGAAGAAGAGGTCATAGATTTAAACTAACGAAACAAAGCTGCCAGAGAAATATAAGAAAATTCACTTTTGTAAATAAAGTGGTAGACGGTTGGAACAAATTAGGTGAGAGGGTGGTGGAGGCCAAAACCGTCAGTAATTTCAAAGCATTATATGACAAAGATTGCTGGGAAGACGAGACACCACGAGCGTAGCTCTTATCCTATAACTACACTTAGGTAATTACACACAACTGATGTTCCCTCCCTTCCCTCCCTCACTGGTTCAAGGCCAGATGCACTAACATTCCTCCTTCAAGTATACTGTTTGTGGTGTTATTACCCTATATACACTCATTATATGAGTGACATATAGTATTTACATGCTTTGTTCACCACAACTGTTCAACTAAGCTGGTATAGTGCCCACCTTACAGAGCATGACAAGTCGTGCAGATGTCGCCACCTCCCTCACCAAAATTGCTTCTTCCCCAACACTCCTTTTGCTGTTATTACACTATAAATCCACATCATATATAAGTAACTACATTTTTGTTCACCATAACAAACCACTAAGTTGGTATGCTGAGTCAAACAGCAGCAAGGAGTGGCCACCACACACCAGCTAGCCCGCTACTGGCCGCCACTCCCTCCCTCACCTTACCTCACTCACAAACATTCTCCTCCCACCAAACTGTTTTTGCTTTTATTCACTATATACAGACGTTATATATAAGTATTTGCATGTTTTGTTCACCATAGTGAATCACTAAGTTGGTATATTAAGTGCAAATAGCAACAAGTGGCCACACAGATTTGGCAGACTACGCTACAGCCCTCCCACCCTCGACATTACTCCTCACACAGCACAGCACAAATTATCACAACAATCATGCTATTATCAGAATCCTGGTCATTTATATCATAGTCAGGGGTCTTCTGTAATACTATCATCACTAAATAATACCAGTTACATATATTTTTTACATTTTTAGGCGATGCTGTGGTCACAAACTGAACAACAATGCTGTGAGCTCATGCTGCTTGCACCAGCCTTGGTGGCTCACTCAGTACTGAGGCCCTCACACCTGGGAATGTTGCCCACGATTTTTTTTTAAATGGCGTCTGTTTACAAGTCCTGAGGAAGGTGATGGGAACCCTGTGTATCCGCGGACCATTTAAATCTTGTGTAGTACTGTACTCCAAAACTGCATATGCAGTGATGCACACTTTTACGTCAGTTACTCAAAACTTCATATGCAGTTTTGCACAGTTTAAGGGTTAAACATTAATATACAGCAGAAAATGAGATGGTGAAAATAAATGCAATATAAATTTCTAATTTTATTCTGAATCAAAGTTACTCATAAATTTGAAACAGCAGTAAGACAAGTTTTCTGATGGGATAAGGTATAACAGATATAGAAAGAAACTATGATAAAAAAAAAATTGCATGCACAAGAGCATGTTTATAGTTCAACTATCCATTTCCAAAAGTGCCTCCGTCAGTAAAGTTGATTAATGAAGGATCATAAGGTTTACCCTGGAAAGGAGATCCCTCTGCATTCCATGCCACACGAAGCAGTGATTCCATTTTCTGTTGAGAAATAATTGAAGATATGTGCAATCACTTCCACATCCAGATGATGTACCCTCATACCTATGCTCAGTTTAAGGTGTGTATATAAAAAGACGATGATGCTACTGATGAGAAACTGTACACGTACATATGCAGTATATGTTGATAATACAGTATTTACTTTATACTATCATAAATGTTCAAAATAATTTTTAGAATAATTAAATGCTATTGCCATCACTAACTTTGAGCAAGAGGAGAGAAGTACAACTGACATTGCTGACACAAGCAGCTTGTCTTGCATATGAAGATTGAAGACAAAACATAGGTTAGAGCATTGATGCATATATCCAAAATTGATATAATGAAAATCATGATAAGCAGTTATGAATACTGTACAGTCAAATGGTATTTCTACTATGCAGAATTAACTCTAGGGCTAAGTGCATAAAATCTTACAAGTTGATCTGTAGTTGGTTTGCCTTTGTCTTTCTGCTGCTGATTCCATACTAGCTCCTCAATTTTCTGTCTTTCCTCTTGAGGAAGTGTAGCATAGTCACGCTCAGCATTTATCTTCTTCATGTCGATTGGATCTTCACAGAATAACAGCCTGTTCCACCAGCACTCGTCACTCTTCTCTAGGTGAATCTGGAAGAATTTTACATGGCAAAGTTATACCTCTTGAGGAAGTAGAAAACTAATACTGTATAGTGAAACAAATGCAACAACCAATACAAAAGTTAGACTGTATACAAGGCATTATGTTAGTGAATGTAGCAAGGCTACAAAAAAACAGCGATGAATGTAATGAAACGCCATTTCTGGGCGAGTCCCAGAGGCTCCCTGGAGCTACCCAGGCTGATATGGATATTCCTAACTTTGGCATCAGTCGATGTGGGTGGAGTTCTAGGCCTACCAGGGACCACGACCAGAACCTGGCCCCCTTAGAGAGGCACAAGGAGCAATGGCCTATAGAAATGCACATGTGATTTTGGAGCATTCTGTAACTGCCATCGACCGGGACAGGCACCCAGAAAGGTAAGCACCTCAAAACAAACCCCTATTCTGGTGAAACCAATGAAACTAGCCAAACGAGTGGACAGAACTCCCCCAAATGAAAACGAGCAAACGAGCATGACGTCACAGGAGCTGCACTGCATGTCTGCCTAGCTCCCCCCTCCCCGGGAGGGGGAAAGGGGGAGCCCCAGACTCCCACGCTGGCAATCCACACCACAGTTCTGAGGCAGGATATCAAAATACACAAAAAAACGCCGACCAGAGGGAGGGAGGGTTGCCAGGGAGCCTCCGGGTCTCACCCAGAAAATGGCATTTCATTATATTCAATGCTAGTTTTTAGGGGAGGGAGTCCCTATGGCTCCCCGGAGCTACTTCACCAAAGACTAAAATAAAGAAGGGGACTTACCCGGGAGGTGATCGGTGCTCCACACCTCAACTCATAGTTGAGACAGGCTACAGTCGCCGGCCTAAAGCGACACAGGCCCGACTAGGCTCAGGAACATTTACGAGGTAGCGTGCAGCCAGGACCCTGTTCGACCGCCAAAAACCCCGTGCTCAAATGTCAGCCCAGGCCATGTTCCCAAAGACGGCAGCAAGAGCAGAGAACTTATGAACGTCATGGGCACGCTAAAAGACCGCAGGTTGACTAGACTGCGGAAGATCTGAGAGACCCGTACCAGCGAACAGGGAAGAAGGAAAACAGGATCAACTCAAAGCACGTCCCCTGACACAGAAGCCGTGACACGCAAATAATGGCAGATGGCCGCAACCGGACACAACACATGATGCACCCCTGGACCTAGATTCAGGAAGCTCTGTGTATTTCTTCGTAAGTGGGTTTGCTACGAAGGTTCCTAAGTGCGCCCTAAGAAGATGCTTAGGTGCGATTCAATAAGGTATACTTAGGAAGAAAATTGTTGGTTCACCTGCGTGCCGATAGAGGTCACTACTGTGTTTCGTTTGGCCAATCAGAGAGCAGCAACATTCTTCATATTGAAGATTTAGCGCTGGCTTATCAGAGCTCTACTGCCTCCTATTTACGTCGAATTTTCTTATAAAATTAGTATATTTCGAAGTAAAACAATGTTATTTCAACTTCTACAGCCAGCACCGACATTGTAGTAAACAAATATGTTACATTTGTTGTTTACCTACATAATTCTAAGAGATACTCTGTAGCTGTCCTTGTTGCTCGGAAGATGCGCTGACAATTATTGTATATATTTACTGAATTTACCCAAGGGCCACTAACTATCTAGTGACCTCGAAGAGGACAGAAAGCCGGCGGCTTGTTAAAGGGCCTGCCAATTGTCTTAATGATATTTTTTAGCTGGAATTTGGCATTTACGGCTTCAGCGGGTAGGCAGTTCCATGGGTTTATAGCCCTCTTGGTGGAAAAAAAAACATCTGTTTTCAGTCCTACTTGAGAGAACATACTCTCTAACACTATATCTGTGATTGCCCTGTTATCAGTGACTTCATACCAAATGGTATGAGGTATTTTGAGCTCTGTAATTACTTCATACACTCAGGAATATTGGAAGATATTCTTGTGCTGCACCCAGATTTTGCCAGTGGAGGCTAATAGATCAGCATTAAGTATTTTGTTCTCTCCTAATTCCATGTATGACTGGCCATCCTGTGAGGTGAGGATGTTGGGTGAGCTTGTAGCTGGTTTTTGATCTACACTGTGTGGTCCTTTAGACAGAATAGGGAAGCAGCACATTGCTGTGTATACCTAAACATGTTTAAAAATACATTGTTTGAGAGGAGTTTTGTAGAAACTGGTAAGAGTAATTATAATATAATGTTTTCATGATTCAGTGCTTACCTCTTGTGAAAATTGCTTAGAGTTGTTTAGTCAGAGTTGATTTGTTTTTTGTATTGAGGCTGGTATTTTCTAAATTGATTCTATGTACAGTATGTCTAACCATCTTGTGAGATGGGAGTATTAGATAAACTTATAGCTAGTTTTTTATCTACACTGTGTAATATTCCATATAGAATAGGGTAGCAGCACATTGCTGTGTATACCTAATCTTCTTAATAAAAAAAATCAGTAATAAAGATTTTAAATTATAGTTTGTATTACAAATACAGTACTGTATTATCCTTATTAAATCATGTTGACCATGGATCATTAAGATCTCATGTTGATATGTAATACAAGTCATATTTCTTTTGAACTGCTAATCCATGCTAATCATTCATTAAATTGTGCATTATGTCTCAATTTTTCACTTCCTTGGATATACTGTACAGTACAAAAAAGACAGGATAAAAATAAACCAGTAATATTTCTTTCATTATATTTTTCATTTAAATAACTGCATCAATATTTTTACAGCTGACAGGATTTGTTTTCCCATACAGGTGCATTATTTGTTAAAAAAAATTTGGTTTATTGTTACACACAATGGTGCTACATAGCCTTCCCAGCTTGGTGCCTTCTTTTAATACTTACTGATTAAAAAATAAATAATAAATACATTTTATTCAGGAAAAGTACATACAGTTGATTTACAAACATAATGTTGGATTTAAAGGCAGAGCTAGTACATACAATACCTAAAGCCACTAATACTCATAGCATTTCGGGCAAGGTGTGGGGGGGAAAAAAACACAGACTAAAACTTAATAGTAATCGAGATTAGGTATAAATTGTGTTAAAAGAAGGAATAAAAAATACAAAAAACCAGCGTTGAATGTAATGAAACGCCATTTTCTGGGTGAGTCCCGGAGGCTCCCCGGAGCTATCCCAGGCTGATATGCTAATGTCAGACTTTGGCATCAGTCATGTGTATGGAGTTCTTAGGCCTACCGGGGACCACGGCCAGAACCGGGCCCCCTCAGAGAGGCAAGGGGAGCAATGGCCTATAGAAGCCCCCGTGTAGTTGGAAGCATTCTATGTCTGCCATCGACCGGAACAGGCACCCAGAAAGGTAAGCGCCCCAAAACAAACCCCTATTCTGGTTAAAATTGCTACCTAAAACCGAACTAGTGGATAGAACTCCCCAACCGAAAACAAGCAAACTAGTGTGACGTCACACACACTGCCGCGCCGCTGTCTGCGCAGCTCCCCCCTCCCCCGGGAGGGGGAAGGGGGAGCCCCAGACCCCCCGCGCCGGCTACCCACACCTCAGTTCTTGAGGCTGGATGTCAAAAACGCGAAGAGGGAGGGAGGGATGCCGGGGAGCCTCCGGGACTCGCCCAGAAAATGGCGTTTCATTACATTCAACGCTGGTTTTCTGGGTGGAGCCCCGTCGGCTCCCCGGAGCTAACTACCCACAGACAGAAAAAGAGGGACTTACCCGGGAGGCGGTCGTCGCTCACCCCTCAACTCGAAGCCGAGACAACTGGCTGCAACCGCCGACCCAAAGCAACACAGGCCCGACGAGGCCCAGGGACATTCACAAGGTAACGAGCAGCCAGGACCCTGTTCGACCGCCAAAATCCCCGCGCCCGAATATCAGACCAAGACATATTCCCAAAGACGGCAGCAAGAGCCGCGAACTTACGAACGTCATGGGCACGGGGATAGACCGCAGGCTGGCTGGACCTAATAACCCTGCGGACGACCTGAGAGACCCGAACCCGCGAACAGGGAAGAAGGGAAACCGGATCAACCCACAGCGCGTCCCCGGACACAGAAGCTGTGGCGCGCAAATAACGGCGAAGCGCCGCAACCGGACACAAAACATGATGCACCCCCGGCCTGACCAACCAAGCATCAACCACCCATGGACCCCTCCGGAACGCAGCAGTCTCATTCTTTGCCAGAAAAGAAGGAGACGGCTGCAAACGAACAAAACTATCACCACGACCAAAAGAGCAGAAACCCCTGCGCCGGAGGAGAGCATGAAGCTCCCCTACCCGACCCCCAGAGGCCAAAGCCAACAAGAAAAGTGCCTTGGAAAAACAATCCTGGACCGAAGGGGCCACAACGAAACGAGGAGAGGAAAGGAAAGCGAGCACTCTGTCCAAAGACCAGGACGGCTCAGGCGACGCATGAGCAGGCCGGAGGTGAAACAATGCACGAGACAGCTTGCGAAACGGCGCAGACGTAACATCGATACCGAAAGCAAGCTGAAGCGGCTCCGCCAGCGCCGCACGATACGAAGCGACAGTGTTAGGCATAAGATGACGGTCCTGAAACAACCACGAGAGGAAGGACAAGACCACCCGAACAGACAAAGAGCTAACACGACGAAGACGCAAAAAGAAACGGAAGGACCGCCAGGAAACTTCATACTGCCACCGAGAAGAAGCCCTCAGGTGGGACACCAACAAGGAGGCCACCTGATCACCATAGAGATGATGATAGACTCGAGTCAAAAAAACCATACGCGAAGACTCGAGGAGAAGATCGAACCAGCTACGTGACGTACCGGCCTGATCTGCTGAAAGAGGCGGAGCCGCGGGAAAACCCTCGGGTTCGGACACCGAGCAACCAGCGCCTGAAACCAAGGCTGGGCCGGCCACCAAGGGGCCAGAAGGACAACTCTCCCCCGGTAAGTCTCTAAGCGAGTCAGGACCTGGAGCAACAGCCGAACCGGGGGAAAGAGGTACAGGAACCCCCACCTCGACCAGTCGAGCCGAAAGGCATCGACCCCGACGGCCTCGCAATCGGGGAAGGGCGCCGCATAAACGGGAAGACGCCGCGACCACGCCGATGCGAAGAGGCCCACTTCGGGGCGCCCGAACGTCTGGCAAAGCCAACGGAAGGACTCGTCGTCGACCGTCCACTCCGTGGAGAGGTGAACGAAGCGAGACAGGGCGTCGGCCAAGACGTTGGACACGCCCCGTACGTGAACCGCCAGGAGAGCCAAACCCCGAGAACTCAGCAGACGAGTCACCTGAAGCGACCAACCCCAAAGAGACAAGGACCGTGTACACATCGAGCGAGGGCTCGGGTAGGCGCCAAGGCACTGAACCCCGAAAAACCCGAAGAGGAAGCCGGTGACGCAGCAACCGACGCAAGTCCCCCGGGGGTCGAACTCTGCGATCGCGAGAGAGGCGGAAGGGGGAACCCCGAAGGAACCAGAACAGCCGTCGAAGCCAAACCCGACCCGGCGGGTAGACCACCATCGCGAAGTTCAGGCTCCCGCACAGCCCCTCGAGCAACCGCCGGGTGACCCGAGGGCCCTCCAGAAACAGACGAAGGCGGGACCGCAGCCGCAGGAGAGACTCCGGAGGGAGAGACAAGGAGGCGGTTCGAGAGTCCCACACGAGACCCAGCCAAGTCCGAACCTGAGAGGGAACCAGATGGGACTTCCTCCAGTTCACCAAGAACCCGAACCCGGCGAGCTGGGAAAGAACCAAATCCCTGGCTAGCAAGCAAGCTGACTGGCTGGGAGCCCAAACCAGCCAGTCGTCGAGGTAGGCCAACACCCGAACACCTAGGAGACGCAAACGAGCCACCACAACCCGTGTAAGGCGTGTGAACACGCGAGGTGCCAGGTTCAACCCGAACGGGAGACAACGAAAGCGGTAACTCAGACGCCCAACTACAAAACCGAGCCAGTCCCTGAACCGCGGATGAATCGGGACATGCCAATAAGCGTCCCGGAGGTCCAGGGACACCATCCAAGCTCCCGGCTCCAAGAGGAGCCGAACCTGAGACAGCGTAGTCATCTGAAAGGAGGGGCAATGAACCCAGGGGTTCAGACGGGACAAGTCCAGAATGAACCGCAGGTCCGCGCAGTCCCGTTTCGGAACCGGAAACAGACGGGAAACCCATCTGAGGGACGACGTCGTTTCAACGACGCCCAAGCGTACCCACTCCAAGACGACTCGACAGAGCGCAGGGGAAGAAGCCTGCCCTTGCCAGCCCCGACCCCCCAAAGGGGGGAGGGGCCACCCAACGCCACCGCAGGCCGCGATACACGACCCGAAAGGCCCACGAATCGTGGGACCAGGCGCGGGCGAACAACGCAAGCTGCCCCCCCATCGCCCCGTCAAGGGGGCAAACCGCGAAAGGGCCGGCGACCCTTACGAGACCCAGAACCCCGCACAGCGTGAACACCGCGCCGACCAGACGAGGGAGGGTCCGCAGGAGGAGCCAACCCCAAACTTGACACCAGAGGCCTACCACGACGAGAGGAACCCCGAGCCCTGGCACGACCTTTCCGGGAAGACCCACCCCGGGACCCCCGGAAAACCAACAAGTCCGACATCGGACGAGAAGCCGCCGACGCAGCCTGAATAAACTGCGCCACGGCCGCCTCCCCGAACAGGAGAGGACAAAAAGGTGAAGAACGCCTAAGAGCAAGAGCCCAAGCAGATTCCACGGAGGAACCCAGCACCGCCTGCCGACACGCAAGACGGGAAGCATAGAACAGGGAAACCGCATCCCGCAAAATCGGCGTGAACAGCTTCAAGAAGGCAGCCGACGAACGCGCAGCCGAGGACAAGGTGCCGGACCCCGGGACGGACCCAAGCGTCCCCACATCCTCCACGAGCCAATCCGAAGACAGCTCCAGGAGGGAAAAGAACCGCAAGGCCGAACACAAAAGGCCCCGAGCGCGCAAGTCCTCCGCCACGAGCGCCGCCGAAAGGGAGGGAACCTGCACATGGAGCTGAATAACGCCCACATCGCGGGGAAGGGCAGGGGCAAACAAGCACTCATTCAGGTACTCAAGTTCACCCCCCAGGAAAACCTGAAGCACCGTGGAAGCTTCCCGCCACTCCAGCGTGCGGGTACGACAGAAGGAATGCCAGGAATCCAGACCAAACAAGGGGCAGTCAGCTAGCCAGGACGACTCCGGAACCTCGTAACGGAGCCAGAAAGGGAACGAAGTCCCAAACCTGAACGTGGACGGATCCATTTCCGAGGCATAATCCGGGTCACGCAGGAGGTAAGCTGCAAAGGCCGCTCGCACCACACCAGGTTGAATGCGATAAGCCGAAAACCTCCGGAAGGACGGAACCGACGTACCCGGGGGAACACGGAACCGAACCCGGGGAGGGGCCGACACCAAATCCAACTCGTACGCAGAGGGGGGGGAAAGAAAACCCCACTCCTTGTAACAATAAGCCCCGCTCAGTGGGAAGAAAAACCCAGGCGGGGTCCAGCGGGGCCCAAGGCCCCCAAGTCAGCCCCTCCCCAGCCTCGAGGTCCGTCACCACAGGACCCGAGGCCGAGTCCTCTCCCCAAGCCCCGACCCCACAAGACAAGGACGGAGCAGCCGAAAAAGCTGGAGGAAGGGGGGCCCACTGGTCAGACCCTGAAGCTTCGGCCGGGAGACAAGACTCGAATGCCTCTGCCGCCCCCCCGGAAGGGGCAACCCCCGAAGCTGCCCGAGTCTCGAGATCAAGTAACCCCTGCTCCGACCCCGAAACCCTCAGACGCTTCGGGGCCGGAAGCAGGGGCGGGGGACCAGAACGAACAGAAGGGGAAGGACGAGGAGGTGCGGACTGAACCAGGATCGAAGCGACCCCCACCCCCAAGTCCGGGTCTCGAAAAGCAAAGCGGGGCAGCCCCGGGGCATCTGGGGAAGCAACCAACCGAGCTCGTTGCAACAGACGAAACCTAGACTGCAACGCACGTGCCGCCTGTACCCGAATAGAATCATCAGAGGATTGGGTAAATTGAGTCACAAGTAAGCAGCAACACTCACAGGACTCAGGGTCGAAAGTATCACCGACCCAACAGGCAGCGTGGCAGAGGCAAAAACAATGAGGGTCACCCTGAGACAAGGGGACCGAGCAACCCTCAAACTCGCACACAGCGAGTGGGGACTCCGGGGTCACATCCATCGGACCCACGCGCCCCCTAGGGGATTCCCAGGGTCCTGAGCGTTTACTTTAAGAGGACTCGCGCTCAGGTAGTCCCAGGCAGGGTGCTGCAAACCGGCGCCCAAAACTACCAAGCAAACTTCTAAAGCTGAACCCCAGGGACGTGTACACTCACGGGGACCTAGCAGGGGGCGCCACCGAGGAGAACAGTGGAAGGGCAAAAACAAACTGAATAAAATGACAGAACCCCCCACCAGGCAAAAAGAAAAAGAAAAACAAAACCCCGCAAGAGGACAGCGAACCCCAAGGAACAGAGCCGGCCGCGATGTCGGGAAATACAAGCTGAGCAGCACCCTGCGCCCCTACCAGTGCAAACTGCCTGTTACCTGCCGGTAACAAGGGAGAACAGAACACCCAAGAGCCCAACAGGCGGCCGAAAAACCAAAAGGTAAAACGGACCAGCAGAGGCAGACCCCGAGGAGCCTGTGGAAGGTGGCCCCAAGGGCAGTACTTACAGGGCACCTAGGGAAGGCAGCCCTAGGCGCATGCAGCCCGAGTACTGAAGATAACTCCTGGCTCTCGCACCCACAAAACTAACACCAAACACAAAGCACAGTGCAGTAGCGACACCGGAGCCAGAGCACACGACCATCGCCTATAGCATCAGCCTCAAGAACTGAGGTGTGGGTAGCCGGCGCAGGGGGTCTGGGGCTCCCCCTTCCCCCTCCCGGGGAGGGGGGAGCTGCGCAGACAGCGGCGCGGCAGTGTGTGACGTCACACTAGTTTGCTTGTTTTCGGTTGGGGAGTTCTATCCACTAGTTCGGTTTTAGGTAGCAATTTTAACCAGAATAGGGGTTTGTTTTGGGGCGCTTACCTTTCTGGGTGCCTGTTCCGGTCGATGGCAGACATAGAATGCTTCCAACTACACGGGGGCTTCTATAGGCCATTGCTCCCCTTGCCTCTCTGAGGGGGCCCGGTTCTGGCCGTGGTCCCCGGTAGGCCTAAGAACTCCATACACATGACTGATGCCAAAGTCTGACATTAGCATATCAGCCTGGGATAGCTCCGGGGAGCCGACGGGGCTCCCCCCAGAAAGGGGGTTAACATAGCATAAATCAGCAATTGCACATGTTGGTGAACAGCGTTGTTTAAATAATAGCAAGACATGGGTTGACATTTAGGAGGTAAGTTAGGTTACATGGAGTTAATTAGGCAGTACTTGGTTTAACTCTTAAACTGGTTGAGAGAGGTACAGCCTTTGACATGATTCGGGAGGTCATTCCACATTCTGGGTCCCTTGATTTGTAGAGCACTTCTAGCTTGGTTACACACAGCCAAATTGAGTAACAGGAAGAGGTCTTGGACACAAATTTGTTCCATGCTAAATGTAGAGGAATCAGCTGAGTATTCCTCAAATAAAATAAGTTGCCTCAGCTTATAAGGTATATAAAATAAGCATTTCTCAAATAAGTAGCTGCCTCACCTCACTGCCTTACTGCTACATAGCCTTCCCGGCATGGCGCCTTCTTTTGATAATTACTTGTTCCACACCCAAATTGTATAACAGGAAGAGGTCTTGGATCCCTACTTCCCTCTCTCTTTTTTAATAGTCTATATAGTCATAATTATAGCTTTAAGTATTCAATGAATAAAGTTTTTGACATTTTTACCCTTTTCCTTACCTAACATCATTTGTGCAGCATATTTTTATTTGATGTCTCACCCGATTAATTTCAAAATAAAACCAAACTAAATAAATTAGAAATGGGTATGTATAGCTAAGGTACACCCTTACTACTAGGTGAACAGGGGCATTTGGTGATAGTAAATGATCCCATCAGGCAGGGCTCATCACCTTCTCTCATATTTCATGTTCACCAGTGTTTATTTACTTAATAACTACTGGTATATCATCTTGCTATTATAAAACTAATTCTACTATCATCAAACACATATTTACTTCAAGTTTCAAGCAGAGAATGCATATATAACTAACACGAAGGTCTCCTCTCTACTAGATTCACCAGCTATAATATTTTGGTCATGTTCCAATATCATAAATCGATCCTAGTGTTATGTAGTAGAGAAAAAATGACTTATATCCAGTTTACGTAAAGCTACGAGTGGTCGAAACCACACTTAAATCCCGGAATGAACTTACGAAGGTTTTTCCACTTAGGGTAGTTAATTGAATACGGACGTAGCCGCCACGAAGGCGCTAAGACGGAAAACGCTCTTGGCTAAGAGGAAAAACCTTCGTAAGTACCTTCCTGAATCCGGCCCCTGGCCTGACCAATCAAGTATCAACAACCCAAGGACCTCTCCAGAAAGCAGCAATCTCGTTCTTTGCCAGAAAAGGAGATGGCTGTAGACAAACAAAACTATCACCAGGACCGAAATGAAGCATGATGTGATGCAGGAGAGTATTAAGCTCCCCGACCCAACCCCTAAAGGCCAATGCCAATAGGAAAAGAGCTTCAAAAGCAATCCTAAACCAAAGGGGCCACAACAAACTGAAGAGAAGAGAGATAGGAAAGAACCCCCCCCGACAGTTTGACAGTCTCCGTGGTGTAGTGGTAAGACACTCGCCTGGCGTTCCGCGAGCGCTATGTCATGGGTTCGTATCCTGGCCGGGGAGGATTTACTGGGCGCAATTCCTTAACTGTAGCCTCTGTTTAACGCAACAGTAAAATGTGTACTTGGATGAAAAAACGATTCTTCGCGGCAGGGGATCGTACTCCAGGGACCTGCCCGAAACGCTACGCGTACTAGTGGCTGTACAAGAATGTAACAACTCTTGTATATATCTCAAAAAAAAAAAAAAAAAAAAAAAAAAAAAAAAAAAAAAAACTATCCAAAGACCAAGACGGCTGAGGCAGCACATAAGCAGGCCGGAGGTGAAACAACGCACAAGACAGCCTGTGAAACGGTGCAGAAGTAACATCAATACTAAAAGCCAGCTGAAGCAGCTCTGCCAGTGCCGCACGATATGAGGCGACAGTATTCAGCATAAGATGATGGTCCTGGAACAACCATGAGAAAAAGGACAACACCACCTGAACCGAAAGCGAAGTACAACGACGAAGAGTCAAAAAGAAATGGAAGGACCGCCAGGAAAGTTCAAACTGCCACCGAGACGAAGCCCACAGGTGGAACACCATCAAAGAAGCCACCTGATCACCATACAAATGGTGATAAACTTGAATCAAAATACCAGACAAAGACTCGAGGAGAAGAGTGAACCAGTCTCATAACGGACCAGGACGATCTTCTGAAAGAGGCGGAGCTGCGCAAAAACCTCTGGGTTTGGACACCGAGCAAGCAGTGCCTGAAACCACGGCTGGGCCGGTCATCACGGGCCAAGAGGACCACTCGCCCCTGATAAGTCTCCAAGCGAGCCAGGACCTGGAGCAACAGCTGAACCGGTGGGAAGAGGTACAGGAACCCCCCCATATCGACCAGTCCCCATCAATCCCGACGGCTTTGCGGTTGGGGAAGGGCGCCACATATACCGGAAGATGGTGGAGGTCCACCTCCGGGCACCTGAACGTCTGGCAGAGCCAACTGAAAGAGTTGGCATCGACCGACCATTCCGTGGACAGGGAAATGAACTGGGACAGGCTGTCCGCCAGGGCATTGGACACCCCCCTGAACGTGAACCACCAGGAGAGCCAAATCCCAAGAACTCAGCAGATGAGTCACCCGAAGCGACCAGCCACAAAAGAGCCAAGGATCGCATCGAACCCCCTCGGTTCAGACAATGAACCACTGGGGAGCAGTCTGTATGTAGCCGGATCGTTGATCCGCGGACAACCCGAACCCTCCGAAGTGCAAACCACACGGCCGCGATCTCCCTCACCGTGCTGTGGGCTCGACGGAAGAACAGACCACACCGCCTCTGGCCGGCCTGGTGAGCACTGGTGAACACATTGAGCGAGGGCTCGGGTAGGCGCCAAGGCATTGAACATCCAAAAACCCGAAGAGGAAGCAGGCGACGCAGCAGCCAATGCAAGGCCCCCTGGGGTCGAACCTAGCGATCGAGAGAGACGGAAGGGACATCCTGAAGGAACCAGAACAGCTGACAAAGTCAAACCAGACCCAGTGAGTAGACCATCATCGCAAAGTTCAGGCTCCCACACAGACCCTCAAGCAACCGCTGGGTAACCCCCAGAAACAAGCGCATGCAGGACTGCAACCGAAGGAGACTCCGGAGGAAGAGAGAAGGAAGCAGTTCGAGAGTGCCACACAAGACCCAGCCAGGTCCGATCATGGGAGGGAACCAGATGGGACTTCCGCCAGTTCACCACGAACCCGAACCCGGCTAGCTCGGAAAGTACCAAAACACTGGCGAGCAGACATGCGAACCGACTGGGAGCCCAAACCTGCCAGTCGTCGAGGTAAGCCAACACCCCGAACACCTGACAGATGCAGACGGGCCACCATGACCCGGGTGAGGCGTGTGAACACGCGAGGTGCCAGGTTCAACCCGAAAGGAAGACAATGAAAGCCGTAGCTCTGACGCCCCAAAACAAAACCGAGCCAGTCCCCGAGCCCCGGATGAATAGGAATGTGCCAATATGTGTCCTTAAGGTCCAGGGACACCATCCAAGCACCCAACAGAAGCCGGACCTTGGACAGAGTGATCATCCGAAAGACGGGGTAAAATATCCAGGGGTTCAGATGGGACAAGTCCAGAATGAACCGCAGGTCCTCACAGTCCCGTTTCGGAACTGGAAACAGGCGGGAAACCCACCTGTGGGATATCGTTGTTTCGACCATGCCCAAGCGCACCCACTCCACGACAACCTGACAGAGCACAGGAGAAGAAGTCTGCCCGACCCGAAAAGCCCACAAATCGTGGAACCAGGCGTGAGTGAACAGAGCAAGCCTCCCCCCTCATCGCCCCGTCAATAGGACGAACTGCGAAAGGGCCGACGCCCCGTACAAAAACCTGATCTGCGCACTGAGCGAGCACCGCGCTGACCAGGCGCAGTCGGGACCGAAGGCGGCATCGGCCCCGAAATTGGCCCCTGTGGCCCACCTCGATGAGCAGACCGTGGGCCATGGCACGACCCCTCCAGGACTCCAGGAAAACCAACAAGTCAGACATAGGGTGGCAGCTGGAGGAAGCTGCTAGCATATATTGTTCAACCGCGGAAGCCGTAAATAATAAAGGATAAAAGGGTGAAGACAATCTAAGAGTCAGGGCCCAAGCAGATTCCAAGGAGGAAGCGAGTACCACCTGCTGACATGCAAGGCGCGCGGCGAAAAACTGCAACAGTGCATCCCACAGGATCGGCGCAAACAACTTCAACAGCGCAGACAACGCTTGAGCAGCGGAAGCCAAGGCGCTAGACCCAGGAACCGCTTCAAGTGCCTCTACAATGTAGAGGCACTTAGAGTCTACATCCTCTGTAAGCCAATCGGAAGACAGCTCAAGGAGGTTAAAGAAATGCAGGACCGAAGCCAATGAGCCCCGTGCTCCTCAGCCACAAGCACAGCTGACAGGGAGGGAACCTGCACATTAAGCTGAACCGTGCCAACATCCCGCTAAAGAGCAGCAGCGAAAAGGTACTCATTAAGGTGTGCAAAATTGCCCCCCCCCTCCCAGGTAAACCTGGACCACAGTCAACGCCTCATGCCACTCCAGAGTGCGGATATAACAGAAGGTGTCCCAAGCATCCACCGAAAACATAGGGCGGTCCGCAAGCCAGGACAACTCCGGAACCTCACAACAAACCCAGTATGGAGACGAAGACCCCACGCCTGAAGGAAGACGAATCCAATAAAGAGGCATACACCGGGTCGTGCAGGAGATAAGTCATAATGGCTGCCCGCACCTCAGCCGGAGATGCGGGACGCCAAAAATCTCCGGAAGGACGGAACCGAAGGACCCGCAGGGACACGAAACCGAACTCGGGGAGGAGCCGAACCTAAACCCAATTCGTACACAGAGGGGGAAAAAGGAAAACCCCACTTGTAACAGCAAGCCCCGCTCGGAGGGTCGGAAAACCCAGGCAGGGTTCAACGGGGCCCAAGGGCCCCAAGTCAGCTCCTCCCCAACCCCGGGAACCTTCACGTCAGGCCCCGGGAGCGAGTCAGTCCCCAAAACACCCGGCTTCACAAGAAAAAGCCGGGGCGGCCGGAATAGCAGGCAAGAGGATGGGCTCACTGGCCAGACCACGGAGGTTCCTCCAGACCTACGGCTGGAGGAACCGACTCGAATGCCTCTGCAGCCACCCCAGAAGGGGCAACCTCCGAAACTACCCGAGTCTCAGAAACCTCTAAACCCGTGCCCCAAACCCAAAGCCCTCAGACACTTAGGAGCCGAAAGCAGAGAGGGGGGGGGGGGGCGAATGAACCACAACAGGGAAAGAATGAGGGGGCGTGCGGACGGACCCAAGTCTGGGTCCCTATAAACAAAATGGAGCAGCCTCAGGGCATCCGGGGAAGCAACCAACCTAAACCTATCTTGCAACGCACGAGCTGCCTGCACCCAAATAATGTCATCATCAAATTGGGTGAACCGAGTCACAAACAAGCAACAAAGCTTGCAGGACAACGGGTCAAATGTGTCACCGACCCAACAGGCAGCTGACGGAGGCAAAAACAATGAGCGTCGCCCTGAGATAAGGGGACAGAGCAACTCTCAAACTTGCAAAAAAGAGAGCGGACTCGGGGGTCACATCCATTGGACCCGAGCACCCCCGCGGTGTTTCCCAGGGCCCCTTGACTGGGTCTGCTAAGGATTATCCCAGGCAGGGTACTGCTAACCGGCACCCAAGCTACCAATCAACACTGCTAATGCTGAAACCCCGGGACGTGTCCACTCACGAGGGAGAAGCTGGGGGGGGGGGGGGAACCACCAAACAAACATCCCTAGTATAAAGGGGGAAGAAACACCAAGGCAGACCCCTCCACCAGGCAGAAAAAAAAAAAACTCACAAGAGGACAACGCACCCAGAGGGAATAGAGCCGGCCGCTGTTATAGGTGAAGACTAACTATGCAGTACCCTGCACCCCTACCAGTGCAATAACTACCACTTACCCCAAGGCAAACTAGGGAGGAAACCTCCCCCCCCCCCCCAAAACACTTGGGGCGGTCAATTGCCAAGCAGCAAAAGACCAACAGAGGCAGACCCAAGGTGACTTGTGGAAGGCAACCCCCCAAGCCTCTAGGGCGGTACTTACAGGGCACTCAGGGAAGGTGACCCTAAGCACTTGCAGCCCGAGTACCTGTGAATATTATTCCCAGCTCGCACACCACCGTAAGATGAGTACTGAACAGAGGACAGCACAACAAAAGTCCGGAGCTGGAGCCACAACAACCAAGCCAAATCCCATCAACCGAAGAACTGTGGTGTGGATCGCTGGCGAGGGGGTCTGGGGCTCCCCGTTCCCTCTCCCGGGGAGGGGGAGCTGCGCAGACATGCGGCACGGCTCGTGTGATGTCATGCTCGTTTGCTTGTTTTTATTTGGGGGAGTTCTATCCAATCGTTTGGCTATTTTCGTTGGTTTCACCAGAATAGGGTTTGTTTTGAGGCGCTTACCTTTCTGGGTGCCTGTCCTGGTCGATGACAGATATAGAATGCTCCAAAATCACATGTGCATTTCTGTAGGCCATTGCTCCTCGTGCCTCTCTAAGGGGGCCAGGTTCTGGTCGTGGTCCCTGGTAGGCCTAGAACTCCACCCACATCGACCGATGCCAAAGTTAGGAATATGCATATCAGCCTAGGTAGCTCCGGGAAGCCATAGGGGCTCCCCGGAGCTACCCAGGGGCTCCCCCCCAGAAAAACAAACAGATCATGACTGCCTTACTGATACATGTTCACCAGGGACTAAAGACCACACAGACTCCTCAGATTTGATATTATGGGAAAATCTGCCTTTAAGAAGTGTATGCCACTCCATATCTGGCTCCTGCACTCCCACTTCAACTGACGAGGTTTGAAGAACCACTCTAACCTGTCAAAACATTCTTAATTAACAGATAAAATGATTAGGTATGCAGTTTATTATCCTAGGGAATGCATACCCCAAAAAATAATGTTGACAATAATCAAAACACTCACTTTGACAATGATTAATATGTTCCCCTTTACAAAATGATCAATACAGTGATATAAACATTCACTAAGAAAATGATTGCATACCTGCTTCCCTCTCATTATATTATCTGGCACTGTGACTCTCACTTCCACATCTTCAACTGTTTGTGTCCAGGCATACAAGTCTCTCACCGCACCATTTGTTGTGTCAAAGTTGTTGCCACATTTTCTGCTGTTATGTGGAATAAATGAGGAATAAATGGCAAATTAGACATTGTACAAATATAAATATAACTAAAGATTTTCATTTCTGTTTATTGAGAAATTAGAACACAAATTAATAACCTAAATTAGAAAAAACATGAGAGTTGAGCTTATGAAAACTTCTTTCTGAACATTCTTAAGAATTCTTGTCTTAAAGGAATTACCCTTTGCACTGTAACACCCACCCACACTGCAGTCAAACCAAATAACATAAAGGCACCGTCACCACAGGGACTAGTGCATCCTTACAGAGTCAAGCAAGGTGTTTAGAAGTCTGTTGTTGTTGGTTGAGAGGTGACGACAATCAAGGAATCGGCAGCTGCCCAGTTTAGAAGTCATGAGAGACAATCAATCTAGCTAACATAACCAATGCAGAAAATTCAGTTTTCAAACAAAAAATCCTCAAGCACCCCCAGTGACATCACTCATATCCACCATTAGGAACCCTATATAACAATAACAACTGGCATTAACACCATCAGCTGGCAGCGCTTCTCATAACCCAAGGTTCACCTCTCCGCACCCACCATATATACATTGGCAAAAAACCAGGGTTGAATGTAATGAAACACCAATTTCTGGGTGAGACCCGGAGGCTCCCCGAAGCTATCCAGACTCCGGGGAGCCTGGATAGCTCCCAGGCTATGCTAATGTCAGACTTTGGCATCAGTCATGTGTATGGAGTTCTGTGGGCCTACCGGGGACCAGAACCTAGCCCCCTCAGAAGAGGCTAGAGGAGCAATGGCCTATAGAAACCCCGTGTGGTTGGAAGCATTCTATGTCTGCCATCGACCAGGTCAGGCACCCAGAAAGGCAAGCATCCCAAAAAAACCCCTATTCTGGTGAAAACTGCGACAAAATCCGAACAAGTGGATAGAACTCCCCAAACAGAAATGGGCAAACGAGTATGATGTCACACGTCGCCATGCCGCTGTCTGCACAGCTCTCCTCTCCCCAGTAGGGGGAAGGGAAAGCCCCAGACCTCCGCGTCGGCAATCCACCTCTCAGTTCTGAGGCTGGACCTAAAATCACCCGAAAAACCGCCGATCAGGGGAGGGAGGGTTGCCGGGGAGCCTCCGGGTCTCACCCAGAAAATGGCATTTCATTACAATCAACGCTGGTTTTACCTACCCAAAGATGAAAACAAGAGGGACCTAACCCGGGAGGCAGAAGACGCACACCCCCAACACAAAGCAGAGACAAAAACTGCAACTGCAACCCAAGGTCACACAGGCTGGACAAGGCCCAAGAACATCAACGAAGGAATGCAGAGCCAACCAACGAATGCCATGGGCATGGGGACAGACAGCAGGCTGGCAGAACCAAACCACCTCGCGGATGACCCGAGAGAACAACACCCTGGAACAGGGAAGAGGGAAACTCGGAACAACCCAAAGCGTGTCCCCGGTCACGGCATGCGTGGTACGCCAAGTATGGCCCAGTGCCGCAACCGAACACAACAGATGATGCACCCCCGGCCAGACCAACCAAGTACCAAACAACCCAAGGACCCCCTCCAGAAAGCAACCATGCCAGTCTTCGCCAGAAAAGGAGATGGCTGCAAGCAAACAAACCTAACAGGAGAACCAAAAGAGCTGAAACCTAGGGACCTAAGGAGGGCATGAAGCACCCCAACCCAACCCCCAGAGGCCAACACCAACAAGAAAAGAGCCTTGGAAAACAATTTGGAACTGAAGGGGCCACCACAAACCGAGGAGAAGAGAAAAGAGCACGCATCCAAGAATCAGGACGGCTCAAGCAGCGCAAGAGCAGGCCGGAGGTGAACCACGCCAGAGATGGCTCGCAAAGCGGTGCCGAGGCAACTTACAAAACCGAAGCAACACGGAGTGGCTCCGCCAGTGCCGCATGAGACAAGGCGACTGTATGTGGCAAGATGACGGCCCTAAACCTCCACAAGAGAAGGACCAGACCAAGCCAAGAAAACATAGCAAACCGAAGAAGGGACAGAAAGAAAAACAAAGGACCGCCAAAGAAAGCCCCACACCATCGCCAAGACGAAGCATGAAGGTAGGACACCATCAACGAAGCCACCTGACCACCAATAGATGGTGAGATACTTGAGGCAGAACCTGAACCAGCCCTGCCATGGCCCGATCGAACATAGGAAGAGGTGGAGCCATGGAAAAACCTCAGGTGTGACCACCGAGCAAGCAGTGCCGGAACCCATACCGGCAAGGAATGAGAAGGAACGTCTGCCATACAGAAAACTTCCCAATGCTAGCGTGCTCGCCAGGAGATCGGAGACACTGGGGTTCCGATGTGAGACTCGTGAGAAGTGACACCGCGAGAACCAGAAAATGCCAACTGGCAGGGTAAGCCAGGAAGCCAGGAAACCAAACCTAGCAAGCCGGGAGAGAACCAAACATAGGGGCGATGCAAAAGCAGGGAACTGAACATGGACAAAGTCTAACCTAGCCTCTCTACTCTAGAGAGAACCCCAGCAACATCAGAGGCCCGAGACTGTTCAACACGCCTCCACTACACATAAGGGGCAAAACAGGCCAAAGTGACCAAGAGAGAACTGGAGCAGCACCTCCATAGGATACCTGATCAACCAGGCTGTAAGTAATATGTCTGGCTGTGCGCAGCCTCGTCAAACAGCCTGGGCGACCAGTCCAGCAACGACGAAGCCTAGTCGATGACTGGGCCGCGGGGATGCTAAGCCCCGGAAACACTGCAAGGTAACCGCAAGGCAGCAGTAGGAGAGCCAAGAAGCACATACTAAACCACACAACAATGTGTAACGAAAGGGGCAAGGTAACAATAGAACTATTACATCCCCTGACACTTAGTTTACACTTGTTTGTGTTGTGCTCACTAACTCGTATAGGGCTTCTCGCAGACGTCAAGCCCTGATGAGTAACCGACATGCAAAACAATCCAACTACCCCTCACTTATTACCTCACAGGTCAATCGACCTGAAGCGGATACAGGATAACAAGTCATATGGACTAGAAAAACCGCCCCAGCACCAGCAGCGAGGGACACGAGCGTAGATGGAAGATGAGGAATGAGAAAGACAGGTAGCAACGGGAACGAAAGGGACAGGACCAACAACACAGAGGCTATGTCTATGTCAGGCGATTGACAGCCGAGAGGCGGGACCAAAGAGCCAGAGCTCAACCCCCGCAAGCCCAGCCAGGTAAAGACAACTAGGCGAGCACAGAGAAACCAATGTATATGGAAGGGCTAAGCCAGGCACTGCAAGAAGGGCAAGGAATGAGTGACCCAGATAAAGCCACGAAAAACGGGGCCGTGACCCACCGTGTAACAAGCAACACAGACATGAACGTGTCACAACACAACGTAGCCGAGAAGATTCCGGGAGCACCACCCGAGGAAGAAGGCCAGAGCCACACCTGCAGGAGAAGAGTAGGGTAGAGGAGAATGAGGCACCCCACACCCATATACAGGGAAAACCCAGCGTCCTCTCCATATCGGCAATCCAGAACACCCCAAGCATCTACGGGGAACGGACTGGAGAGACGAGAGTAGCGAGAGAGGCGAAGCACCCAAGAGAAAAAGGACGCGGAACACCAGCACTTGTGTACACTGTCCATAACAAAAACTCCCATGGCGCATGCGCAGGACGAATGAGGTCCGAACCGCACAACCCCGCCCAGTGGGGAGGGCGCCAACAAAGAGTATTGCAAAAATATTAGCAGTGCATAGACAGAGCATGGAGAGAAAATATAATGACAAAAGAATAAGACAGTATTGAAAACCAAGAAGAAGCACAGAAAAGGACCGAGTCCAAAAAAAAGGACTGGAGGTAAGCCTAACCGGAAGACGACAGACGTTCCAATAATGTGGGAAGAATCGAAGACATTCCCGAATCCCTGAGATCTCACAGAAGCAAACAAAATAATGAAGGCTCATAAAGGCAAAGTCGCACCTGAGACCAAAAGTCATGCAGAACCCCGATAATAGGGGAACATGGCCCCGACACAACGGAGAAGTCCTGTCCCAGAGAAAAGGGGATTGGAGAAAAGTACCCACCGATAGAACGGAACCAAACGGACCCGAAGGGACAAGGATCCGAACCCAGGGAGGGGCCAACGCCCAACAACTCGTATGCAGAGGGGGAGGGGAGGAATAACCCCACTCCTCGTAACCGCAAGCCCCGCTCAGATGATAGAAAACCCCAGCAGGGTCCAATGGGGCCTAAAGCCCCCCAAGTCAGCCTCTCCCCAACCCCGGGAACCTTCACGGCACACCCCAGGGCCGAGCCGTCCCCCCAAAGCCCCAGCCTCACAAGAAAAAGCCGGGGCAGCCGGAAAATTACTAAGGAAGGGAGCCCACTGGCAGACTCATACAACCCAGCTGGAGGAACAGGCATGAATGCCTCCGTCAGTACCCCGGAAGGGGAAACCCTCGAGACCACCCGAGTTTCAAGACCATCAAATCCCAGCCCCGACCCCGAACCCACAGATGGAAATATAGTATCCACTCAATTTAATGGCCTCTTTTATACCAATCTGCCAGTAATAACGATTGGTTTGGGAGACTGGTATCTGGAGCCTTGTATACCGGTCTGGAGGTCGATATTACCGACGGTCAGTATTTGGTATGTTTTGGCATCGGCAGCCCCTCACATGGCGACCAGGCCACCGACCTCGATCATCCAGAGTCGTATATTAAATCTTAACTTTCTTTTAAAATGATTTCGTTTAATGAAGAAATTTCTAAATTATTATTAATAAAATATTTTGAAACAATTGTTATTAAGCAACATTTTTTTTTTATTTAAATACCTTTCATAGTAAAGGCAATAGATATTTTTTTCCCCACAGACCTAGAATGTACTGTGCTGGGCCATGTGTTCACATTGTTTACCGTAAACTCGCGTGACTGAGAGCAATGTCTCAGAATATTAGCCAGAGAAAATCAGACCCAGACAAAAATAGATAAAACCAGCATTGAATGTAATGAAACGCCATTTTCTGGATGAGCCCCAGAGGCTCCCTGGAGCTTATCGGGCTAATGTATGTTATATTAGACCGGGACATTAGCTAAGGAGTTCAGACCTACCAGGGACCAGCGCCAGAACCTGACCCCTTCAGAGAGGTTTCAGGGAGCAATGGCCCTGGAAAACCCCTTGTGGTTGGGGTTTTCCTTATCTGCCATCGACCGGGGTTAGGCACCCAGAAAGGTAGGCATAACAAAACAAACCCCACATGGTAAAAACTAAAACAAAAACCGAACATAAAGGTAGAAACTCCCTACAATCACAAGGAAACAAGCAAACAAGCAAACATCACACTTTACTGCCGCGTCGATCGTCCGCGCAGCCCTCCCCACCCCGGGAGGGGGAGGGGGGAGCCTCGGACCTACCGCGCCGACTGCCAAGCTCCAGTTCGGAAGCTAAGCTTCAACCAACGCGAAAAAACCGCCGACCGGTGGGAGGGAGGGTTGCCAGGGAGCCTCCGGGGCTCGCCCAGAAAATGGCGTTTCATTACATTCAACGCTGGTTTTCTGTGGGGAGCCCCTACGGCTCCCTGGAGCTTCATACCCAAAGAGAAGGAAAAGAAAGGGCTAACCCGGGAGGCGGCCGCCACAAACTCTGCAACGCAAAGCCAAGACAACCGGTCGCAAACCTGCGAGCCAAGGCAACAAGAACGCCCAAGAGCAGACGCGCATAAGGATGGGCGGCCAAGAACCTGCGCGACCCACAAATCCGTGCGCCCGAAATGAGCCCGAGACGTCACCAACACAGCAGCAAAAGCTGCAAACGTCTGAACAGCACGGGCGCAAAGACAGACCGCAGGCTGGAAGAATGAAAACACTGCGGGCGACCTGGGAGACCCGAGCCCTGAAAACAGGGAACGAAGGAACCGGATCAACCACAGCGCATCCCCAGACACGGTACGCCGGCAACAGCAAAAAGCACAACCGGACAACACAGGACGCACCCCCCAGCCAAACCAATCAAGTACCAATACCCCAAGAACCCCTCCGGACAGCAGCCGTCTCGACCGTCGCCAGGACAGAGAAAGGCTGCACACCTATAAAGCTACCACCAGTACCAAAGAGCAGGAAACTGAACCGAAGGGGCTACCACAAACTGAGGGAAAGATAAGAAGGCACCCTGAACAAGGACCAGGATGGCTCAGGCGACGCTTGAGCAGGCCGGAGGGGAAACAAAACACGAGAAAACGTATGAAACTGTCATACTGTCGCCAAGACGAAGCTCGCAGGTGGGACACCGTCAACTAAGCTACCTGAACACCATAGAGATGGTGATACCCACGTCAAAATACCAGACGCGAAGAGCCAAGGAGAAGGCCGAACCAGTCACGGACAGGACCGATTCGGCCTGCTGAAAGAGGAGGAGCCTCAGGAAAAACGCCCCGGGTACGGACACCTATCAAGCAGCGTCTGAAAAGAAGGCCGGGCCGGCCACCATGGAACCATAAGGACTGCTCTCATGGGAATGGGCTGCAACCGAGCCAGAATCCGAAGCAACAGCTGGACTGGGAGAAGAGGAACAGGTACCCCCCACCTCGACCAGTCCTGCCAAAAGCATCTACCGTGAAGTCCTCGCAGGTGGGAAAGGGCGCCACAAAATGGGCGATGCCTAGACCACGCTGACCCGAAGACGTCCATGGCCAGGAGTCCATACACCCGACAGAGCCAACAAAACGAATCGGCGACGACTGGCCAACCCACGAAGAGGAATGAACCGAGACAGCTGTCCGCCAAGACGCAGGACACACCCCAGGACATGAACCTCACGGTTAGCCAAACCCCTGTGGGGCCGGCAAGAACCACCAGAGAACTGTCCGAACAGAGCTGAATGGTAGAGTACCAAGTGACCCAAACCCTCCGAAGCGCAAACCAGACAGCCACGAACACCCGAACCGTGCTGTGAGCCCGACAGACAGACAGACACCATCAACCTCGGCCGACCTGGTGAGCACTGGTCACAAAGCCCCAGCTGAGAGACGACCCGTCCGTGAACACATCAAGCGAAGACTCGGGGAGGTGCCAAGGCACGGAACCCCGAAAACCCCAAAGAGGAAGCTGGTGACGCAGCACCAACACAAGATCCCCGGAGGAACCCAATGAATGTAAGAGGCGGAAGGGGAGTCTCCGCAGGAACCAACAGACGCCGTAGCCAAACCCGACTCCGCGGGCAGACAAGCACACCGAAGTGCAGACTCCCGCACAACCGCTCAAGCAACCGCTGAGCAACCGCTGAGCAACCCGGGACCCCCTCCTGTACAGCCGAAGGCGGGACCACAGCCGCAGTAACACTTCTGGAGGGAAGACAATGAGGGGCCCAAGAGCCTTAAACAAGGCCCAGGTCCGAACCCGGGACGGAAACAGATGGAAAACCTCCAGATCACCAGGAAACCAAACCCGGCGATCTGATAAGAACCATACCCTGGCGAGCAGACAAGCAGACTGACTGGGAGCCCACACCAGCCAGTCGTCGAGGTAGGCCAGACACCGAATCTCAGACTCAGACAGGGCACTAAGATCGGGTAAAGATGCAAAAAGTATACGAAGTGCCCATTACAAAATAGGGAAGGCAATAAAAACAGCAAACCTGAAGCCCCACCACCAACCGTGCCAGTCCCAGAAAAACTGGAGAGGAACGTGCCAAGAAGTGACCTGGAGGTCCAGGGCCACCATCCAGGCACCCGGCCCCAACAGAATCCTAACAGGAGACAACAGTCCTCCGAGGAGGGCATAGGATCCAGGGCGCAGACTGAAGAAGTCCAGAAGAACTGCAGACGGGAAAAGCTCATGACTGCAAAGAGCAGACGAGAACCCCAGAAGGATGGGGCGGATCGACCACGTCCCACGCACCCACGAAGAGGAAATGACGAAGCGTAGGGGAAGAAGCCCACCCCGCCAGCTCTGAACCCCCCCAAGGGGGAGAAGCCGTCCTCCGATGCCAGCAGAGGCTGGAAGACAACCCAAAGTGCCCACCAACAGCGGGACCATGCGAGAGGCAACAGAGCAAGCTGCTCCCCCAGCGCCCAGTCAACAGAGAAGGGAACAGAACCCCTTCCGAAAGAAAAAGGACACTACCGAAATCATGATGAGAGACTACGGGAATTAAACCACACTTCGCTGGAAGACGAAGAGTGAGGGGGGACCTGATCACCACATTCAAGATTCCCAAGGGAATCGACAGGGTTGATAAGGACAGACTATGTAACACAAGGGGCACATGCACTAGGGGACACAGGTGGAAACTGAGTACCCAAAAGAGCCACAGAGATAGTAGAAAGTTTTTTTTTTTTTTTTAATGTCAGAATGGTAACGGGAAAGCACTAGGAAGGAATGTGGTGACTCCACACACAAGTAACGAGGCTGACCCCCATACAAAGTCACATGTAGACATGATAGAGCCCAATAGGCACAGGAACCTATACATCTGTTGATAGACGGTTGAGAGGCGGGACCAAAGAGCCAGAGCTCAACCCCCGCAAGCACAACTAGGTGAGGACATATATTGTAAAAGTACAAGTCGCCGACTAGTGGGCAGAGAGCACCACGCCGGCCAGGCAAAGAATGCACAAAACTGCATCAAAAGGCCCACCTCGACAGCAAAACCGCAAAGTCCCAGCACAACCACAACATGTGCCAAGACCCAAAAAGATCAGTCTGCAAGCCAGGAAGACCCAGGAACCCCAGAAGGCAGAACCGGGTCACACGAGGAAACAAAGTCCCCTGAACCCACAAAAGGGGGCCCAAGAGGAAGAAACCTCCAGAATGAAACCAAGGAACCCAAAGGAACCCAAAGGAACCCAGAATCGAACCAGGGGGAGCCCAAACCACCACATTTTGCCGGCGGAGAACACCACTGAAAGGCAAAGCACAGCCCCCAGCAGAACCCCCCTGGGAAAACGGTCCCAACAGACCGAAAACCGAGGGACAAGGTTTGGGAGCAAGCATACCAGCCAGGGGCACTGAGCCTAAACCCAAAGGCTCAGACCCAAAACAGAAAAATTGGAAAAACACGGTGTAAAATTAACACCCAAACGTTCCCAGAGGAACAGGCAACGGCAAGAAAACACCAGAAAAACAAAGAACGACAACAGGAGAACAAAAACCCTGAAAAAATTAATGAAAACTCACCCGAGACGCTCGCTCGCACACCCAGACGCATGTAAACAAACTGCAACGCCGCCCTGGTGGCCACACCATGAAACTGGCAGACGAAAATGGCCGCCAGCAGGGGCTGTGACTGACGCTAAATTCACAAAAACACGCCAGCAAATGTGGGAAGCTAGCAGACTGGATGGGCGAAAAACGCCGCCCAACAGCAGAAAAACCCCGGCAGGGGCAAAACCGCCCCAGAACTGCTAGCAGGCATCCCCCACAGCCCCGGGAACCAACAACAGAGGCCCCGGGACAGAGCCGTCCTCCAAGCCCTCCGCCCTTAAAGAAAAGCAAGAGTCCATGGGAAAGGCAACAAGAAAGGGCCGCTGGTAAGACCCAGAAGCCTTGGCAGGAGGCACAGGCTCAAACCTCCGTCCCCAACCCGAACGGGGCAGCCCCCGAAAACCGCCCGAGTCTCTGCCACAACTAAACCCCGCCCCGACCCCGAAACCCGCAGACGGTCCGCAGCCGGGAACATAGAGGGAAAGGGGCGAACAGCACCTAACCAAACGGGGCGGCCACGGGGCATTCGAGTGGGAAACCAACCTAGCATGTTGCAGCAACCTAACCAAGCTTGCAACACGGATGCCGCCTGTACTCTGAACAGTAATAACATCAGGAGAGTACTGGAGAACAAGCAAAGAATCACTCGCAAGACTCCGGGTCAAGGTGTCAGTGACCCAACAGGCAGCATGACGGAGGGAAAAATGGCGACTGTCACCCGGAGACAAGGGAACAGCAACCAACGATCCCGTACAAGACGGGTTGGAACCCGGAAGACACATTCAATGGTCCCCCGAGCCCAGACAGGGGTTTCCAGGGCCCGTAGGGTAACAACTACGGGAAGCACGGGCAAGGTGTTGCTAACCGGTTAAGAAACCCAAACATAACAAGAGGGTAGATTATAGCACTGAAAACCCGAGACGTGTACAATCACGGGGGCCTAGCAGAGGGCCGCCAAACACTACAAGTGGAACTATAACCACCTTAGGCAGACCCCCACCAGGCATGAAAAATTAAAAACAAAAGAAAACCCCCGCAAAAGTACACCGTCTCCAGAGGCAACAGAAACCGGCCGCCGCTTAGGTGGCAGGCTGTGAAACACCTTGACGCCCTAACCAGCACAATACCAATCCCTATCCAGGACCAAACAAGGGCCCCAAGCCCCAGCTGGCCCCAAGGGCGAGGCAAATGCCGAGCAGCAAGAACCTCTACGGGAATGGTTCCCGAACGCCCCAGGGAAGATAACCCTGTTACTCAAGGGCAGTACTCACAGGGCGCTTAGGGAAGTCAGCCACTAAGCACATGCAGCCCCGGCACTGATGAGGTACTCCTGGCCACCGCACAACACAACACACGGCAGTGAACGCCACACAAGGCAAACACCGCCTAGGAATCTGAGGCCAGAGAAGCGTCAATCCCGGTTGACATTAGCGAACGAACTACAGCTTGGCAGCTGGCGCGGTAGGTCCGGTGCTCCCCCCTCCCCCTCCCGGGGTGGGGAGGGCTGCGTGGACGATCGGCGCAGCAGTAAAGTGTGATGTTTGCTTGTTTGCTTGTTTCCTTGTGATTGTAGGGAGTTTCTACCTCTATGTTCGGTTTTTGTTTTAGTTTTTACCATGTGGGGTTTGTTTTGTTATGCCTACCTTTCTGGGTGCCTAACCCCGGTCGATGGCAGATAAGAAAAACCCAACCACAAGGGGTTTTCCAGGGCCATTGCTCCCCTGAAACCTCTCTGAAGGGGCCAGGTTCTGGCGCTGGTCCCTGGTAGGTCTGAACTCCTTAGCTGATGTCCCGGTCTAATATAACATACATTAGCCCGATAAGCTCCAGGGAGCCGTAGGGGCTCCCCACAGAAATTCATGATTTTAATGGTTGGTGAAAAATTTTCAGTCTACAAGCCATGCTGAACCCGCTGGGAATTCAACAAGTCATGCAGCATCCGCTGGCAACGAGTGCCCTACAAGCCATGCTGCACCTGCCCATGCTGAATTCCCATCAACAAGTCGTGCAGCCTCTGTTGGCAACGAATGCTCTACAAGCCATGCTGCACCTGCCCATGCTGAATTCCCATCAACAAGTCGTGTAGCCTCCGCCGGCAACAAATGCTCTACAAGCCATCCTGCACTCGCCAATGCTGAATTCCCATCAACAGGTTGTGCAGCCTCTGGCGGCAATGAATGCTTTGCAAGCTATGCTGCATTCCCATCGACAAGTCGTGGAGTATCCGCCAGCAACGAATGCTCTGCAAGCTACGCTGCACCTGCCGATGCTGAATTCCCATCAACAAGTCGTGCAGCCTCCGTCGGAAATGAATGCTCTGCAAGCTATGCTGCACCCGCCGATGCTGAATTCCCATCGACAAGTTATGGAGCATCCGCCAGCAACGAGTGCCCTACAAGCCATGTAGCACCCTCCGATGCTGAATTCCCATCAACATGTCGTGCAGCCTCCACTAACGATACAAAATATGATTGAAAGGCATATAAATTAGGGTAAAAAGTATTGATAGAGTACAGTATTGTAAGTGTTAATGATTATTTAAGCCTTGACAAAACCAGCGTTGAATGTAATGAAACGCCATTTTCTGGGTGACTCCCGGAGGCTGATATCCAGCCTCAGAACTGGGGCGGGGATCGCCGGCACGGGGGTCTGGGGCTACCCCTTAAATATACATACCTGAAAATAAATATACATAATCCTGAAAATAAATATACATACTGTACCCTGTATACAGTACTGAACAATGTAAAACAAGCGCTGCAGAGGATGACATAATATTCACAGCTTTGTAATCTTCAGCTTCATTAAAAGTAAGTCAATTTACCAATTTTATTATAGTATTACAACATATTAGCTGTTTTTTCAACAAAAGCTACATATTAGTCTCTGCAAATGTATATTCTATCATTAGCAGAGAAAAGGTGAACTCAAAATATTTCGTCTTGGCTAGCTCTCACTTAGTGACAAGGCTCGATCGCCATTGTATGGCCTGGCCGCCACAGCTTGTGTCGTAACATTAAAAATACATTACCTGCACTGTACAGGGTAAACCAAACACATCTCTAAAATTTTATTGAGAAAATATTAACACTTTGACGCACCCGCCGCGCCACCCCTCAACTATGCGATGTGGGTCCCAGCGTTTCACGGGAGTGCGCGGTAATTCTGAAGTGTATTCTCTCTTCAACTTTGTCCCCTCAATTCTCGTCCTACGAGATTAAATTTGGTATCATTGTGGAAAGATATTGCAAATCAAATGCAATATCTTTCATAGACAACTGGGAACACTTCTATGGAAGAAATGAAATGTATGCTCGTGATGGGGTGCATCTATCGAGAGCTGGGGTTGTTGCTGTTGCGAACTCGCTAGAAGAAGTGGTTAGAGGTGTTTGTTTGGGTTTAAACTGTTAGTAGATAGAGGTATGGGAATTGATTTGGAGGAAGGAGGTAATAAAAGTATGTGTTTGTGGGAGAAAGGAATTGGCAAAACGATCAGGGAAAGAGAAGGTCCGCAAAATAACAATTCACTTAGGGTATATTACACTAACAGTAGAAGTCTAAGAAATAAAATTAACGAATTAAATGCTCTTGTCTGCACAGAAAAAATAGATATTATTGCACTTACCGAAACGTGGATGAATGTAGAAAATAGAGAACTATTAGCTGAATATCAAATATATGGATTTAAACTATTTCACACAGATAGATATATTAGACGAGGAGGTGGAGTAGCCATATATGTTAGGGACAATTTGAAATGTAGTCTCAAAGAGGGAATCAAAACAGAGCCACACACAGAAACTATTTGGATTGAATTAAACGAAAAAGCTAATAATATTATAATAGGAGTAATATATAGGCCACCAAATTTAGACAGAATGGAAGCAAAGCATCTATGGGATGAAATATCTAGAGCATCTAGATCTAACAGTATTTATGTCATGGGTGACTTTAATTTTAGCGGAATAAACTGGTTGAACAAAACAGGGAATAGTGAAGCAGAAGATTTTCTAGAATTAATTGACGATTGCTTTCTTACGCAACACATTAAGGAACCAACACGGGAAAATAATATTTTAGATTTAGTGTTAACTAACAGGGAAACGCAAATTAATGACATCGAAATAGGGAGTGAGCTAGGGAGCAGTGATCACAAAGAAATCAGATTTAGCATAGAATGGAATAGACCAGTAGGAGAAAATTCTGTTAAAGTGCCAGATTTTCGAAAAGCTGATTTTAATAGCCTAAGAAATTTTTTGGGTCAAATTGATTGGAAAGGCTTGGGTATGGGGAGTGGGCCGGTCTTGGAGCGAGACATGAACCCAGCGATAGGTGACTTAAATGGGGATTTCGATGTGGATTCAATATATAACTTATTTAAGAATATTCTAAACAAAGCACAGGAACGTAGTATACCATACAAATTGAATAGATCATATACTAATGACCCAAAGTGGATAACAAAGAATTTGAAGAACCTTATAGGTAAAAAGAGAGCTTGGTACAAAAGGATTAAAAATGGGGAGGTCACTTTAGAACAGGAATTCGTACAACTGGTTAGAAATGTTAAAAAAGAGATAAGGAAAGCAAAAAGAAACTATGAAGTTCGCATAGCAGGGCAAGCAAAGACAAATCCTAAAGGGTTTTTTCAGTTATATCGTACTAAGACTAGGGAAAGGATAGGTCCATTAAAAACTGAGACAGGTCAAATAACAGATAGTGATGAAGAGATGAGTAGTATTTTTAATAAATATTTTGTATCTGTATTTACTAAAGAGGAACTTAACAATATGCCTTCAGCCGAACAAGTCTATGTGGGTGGGGACGAGGACAGGTTGACGAGTTTAGCAGTTACCAGGGAGGATGTTCTTAAACAAATAGTAAAACTCAAACCAAACAAATCCCCAGGGCCGGATGAAGTGTTTGCTAGGGTGCTTAAAGAATGCAAAGAGGAGCTTTGTGACCCACTGTCAACCATATTTAATAAATCAGTAGAGTCAGGCAGAGTGCCAGAGTTTTGGAAAGTTGCTAATGTGATACCAGTTTTTAAGAAAGGAGATAGATCACTTGCGTCTAACTATCGACCAATTAGCCTAACGTCTATTGTGGGAAAGTTACTCGAATCTATAATAGCAAATAAAATTCGTCTTCATCTTGAAAAGCATAAATTAATAATTGAGTCGCAACATGGTTTTATAAATGGCCGTTCATGTTTAACAAATTTGTTATCTTTTTATTCTAGCATTGTTGAGGCAGTTGATAGTGGTAAGGATTGCGATGTTGTATACCTTGACTTTAGCAAAGCTTTTGATACAGTGCCACATGAAAGACTGATTAAAAAAATAGAGTCTCATGGTATTGGGGGTGCTATATTAAGCTGGATTAGGGCATGGCTATACCAAAGGAAACAGAGAGTTAGTATAAATGGAATCAAGTCAGAGTGGGAAAATGTTGTAAGTGGAGTGCCTCAAGGCTCTGTCCTGGGACCTCTGTTGTTTATAATATATATAAATGATTTAGATTCAGGTTTGAGTAGCAACATTTGCAAATTTGCCGATGATACGAAAATCGGTAGGGAAATTAATTCGGAGGAGGACTCACTATCACTTCAAGTTGATCTAGATAGGGTTTTGAAATGGTCAAAGGATTGGCAGATGCAGTTTAATGCTGATAAATGTAAAGTTCTGAGGTTAGGTAATGATGATAGAGTTACAAGATACGAGCTAGATGGTGTTGTGATTGCGAAGTCGGATTGCGAAAGGGATCTGGGAGTTATGATTAGTAAGAATTTAAAACAAAAGGATCAATGCATAAATGTTCGTAATAAGGCAAATCGGACACTTGGATTTATTAATCGCAGCGTTGGTAACGGGACACCTGGTGTGGTTCTCAGGCTATATCTTGCTCTAGTTAGGCCCCATTTAGATTATGCAGTTCAGTTTTGGTCGCCATATTATAGAATGGATATAAATTCACTTGAACGTGTCCAGCGTAGGATGACTAAGTTAATTCCCCAAATTAGAAATCTTTCATATGAAGAAAGATTAACAAAGCTTAAGTTGCATTCACTGGAAAGGCGAAGAGTTAGGGGTGACATGATAGAGGTTTACAAGTGGATGAATGGACATAACCGGGGGGATATTAATAGGGTATTAAAAGTATCAACACAGGACAGAACACGAAACAATGGATATAAATTGGATAAGTTTAGATTTAGGAAAGACTTGGGTAAATACTGGTTCAGTAACAGGGTTGTTGATTTGTGGAACCAATTGCCGCGTAACATTGTGGAGGTGGGGTCCCTCGATTGTTTCAAGCACGGGTTGGACAAGTATATGAGTGGGATTGGGTGGTTATAGAATAGGAGCTGCCTCGTATGGGCCAATAGGCCTTCTGCAGTTACCTTTGTTCTTATGTTCTTATGTTCTTATGTGTTCGCAATAGAAGTCTCCACAGCACTAAATGCATATAAACTCCAAAAACCTGGCTAATTATGCGCAGCAAACAGAGAAAGTGCGAACGAGTTACCCAGGAGCGCACAAAAGCGATAAAATGCGTTCACTCTTTTCACTCTGGTCACCTCAATTTTCGTCCTAGGTCTTTCATTTTCATATCAATGGGTTCGCAATAAAATTCTCTAGAGGAATATTAGCATATAAAATAAAAAACCTGGTCACGCTCCACCCGCCGACGAGTTGAAGACGGGCCACGCGTTAGCCACGAGTGAACGCCCAGACGCCTTCCAGCTACACTCCCAATTCCTGCCCACATATGTTTAGTGGAGTCCTTCTATCTGTTGTGTAGTAGTTGTACATCACATAAGCATTGTAGATAGCCATTTGCACAAAATAGAAGATCATTTTCCTCGTCCATTTGCGAGTTTTCCTTGTGAAGTGATAATATTAGATCATTTGGTCAAAGTGATCAACACCTTTCATGTTTGTATTGTAGTCACAGATTGCATTCGGCTTGTTGACAGTTACCTGCTGCACTGAGGTTGGTCCATCACGATAGGCGCGCATTTTAAAACCAGTCCCCAAAAAATCGGATAAAAAACCTGATTTCTGGCAATTATTTTAGTGGACGCCGCAGCATTGCGTCATCCCCGGGACTACCGACAGTAAACTGACGACGCAGCATTGCGTCATGCCTGGACGAAAGTGTTAACAATCACTGATTGATACTTGAAATATTTTGCAATACAAAGGAATGAATCAATTTTTTTCCCACCCATCTGGACTTGATCAGAGCGTGTTCACACATCATCCATGCAGCAGCCAACAGCGGCTTAATCGTCAGTGTGGCACTAAATTGGAACGCAATTACACAATGAACTTAATTTAATTTCAGTTATACAGTATAAAATATATCTTGCCTGAATGTTACTTGAAAATTACCCGACCCAACTTAACACTTTCGCGCTTTAGATTAGAGATAACTCGTCGCCGTTTTTTCTTACGATTCCGCATAACAGCCTACTTTTCTCGTCCATCGAAAAAATATTTCTATAAATTCCATTTTTTAACCGAAATGGATGGGGATACTCTCAGATTGGCCTTAGCCTTATGACTCAGCCTTATTGGCGTGGAACAGCGAGGAATGGCCAACAACAACAAGCATACCACATGTTCCCGACATAGATGCCAGCGCAGCTCCTCCTGCTGACGCGGCAGTTTCAACACCCGGGCCATCTGGTGCGAGGCGTCCTCTGTTCACCTCAACACCTCAAGCCCACTCATCAACCACAAATTCTGAAATGGACATTGAGGACATAGAACCACTTGATGTTTCTGATTTCATAGAAGATTCTACTACAAGTTTGGTGGTTCCTGTAGAAGACAATATTCCTCCAGTGCATCCAAGAAATACAAGAATTATAGATTCAGAACAACGTCTCAACTACAAGTTGACACATGAACTCGTGCACTTGGCTAAAAAAAGAAGATGCCATGTTTGTTTCAAGTCTGGCAAAAGGAGGGACGTGATATATGGATGTAAAACTTGTGATGTGGCACTGTGCGCTGCGCCTTGCTACACAAGGTACCACCGAAGAAAGATATTTTGGGTGTAGAAAAAATAACCACCGGCAACAGCTTCACTCCACCTAAGAAACATCAGATGAGCAACTTCAGGATCAGAAGCCTGAAGATGGTGGAGTGAAGAAAAATGCTCAACTGTTGATCTTCAATCAACATAGACAGGGTAAGTACACCTATTTGGAATTTTTTATCATCTATAAGAAGTTATATTATATACGTTTTGTAGAGAATTTATTTGTGAATTTTTTGGTACCAGAATGAATATTATATCACATAAACGTCTATGAGTAAAAAAAAAAAACACAAAGTATGTTTGGGGGTGTGGCGGGTGTGGCGGCCATGTGGCAGTGGGTTCCCTTTAGCCGTTGATATATACAACACGTGGGAAATATTTGTATGTGTTATGTATATGTCTGTGTAGGGAATTTTACTGCGATCACTGTCATACAAATTATAAAATGTTTCAACAAGTATAAACATGACAAACATCAAACGAACGAAAACAATGCGTTCGTTTCTGCCGCGAACGCATACTGAGCGACGTGGTTCTATATTTGGCGCTTCTCTTACACATGCTTTGTACAAATGTTATACATTTCATCTTATAGAAAATTTTATTGCGAACACATTGGTATAAAAAAGAAATACGTACATAGAAAAGTAGGGTCAGGAAACGTATAAATGTATAAACTTTCCAAGCATGATTTCCCCCGTGTTTTCGCCAGTGCGCTCGCGGCTAACTACTCTCCACTTCACACACTCTTGCGGGTGGGCAATTACCTATATTAAACATTCATATGCATATGTCCGTGTAGAGAATTTTATTGCGATTCCAATGATACCAAACTTAGCGATGTAGGACAACTGTAGGCTTTGCAACCATTAAGAGAGTGGAAACATTTTGTTGCTGTTTGGCGCTCTCGGCGAGTGATCTGCATAGTTTTTTATTTGGTGTTGATACTCCTTATGCTTGGGCCGCATTTTATAGGTATGCTCTTATAGACAATTTCATTGCGAACACAGTGATACCAAATTCAAATACGTGCGCCTTCAATTATTGTCAGGACAGTCAAAAGAGAGTACACTTTTTCGGTCTTACCGCGTAGGCGCGCGAAGTGCCGAAAGCATCTGGGGTATTGATTTTTTTTGAGTGCCGAGAGCGCGAAAGTGTTAACTTCGGAAATTCCAGAGCTCCGCAAATAACGACCAGGGTACAACCCCATATAGGCCGTTAAATTGAGTGGATACTGTATCCGGATGCAGAGAGGACGGGGGGGGGGGGGGGGGGGGGATTGGGGACCAGACGAAATCACAACAGGGAAAAGACAAACGGGTGAGGAAGGAACAAAACCGAAGCAACCAACACCCCCAAGCCCCGTCACAACAATCAAAACGGGGCAGCCTCGGGGCTTCCGAGAAGCAAACAACCTAGCACATTGCAACCACCTGAACCCAACGTGCTATGCCAATGTTGTCTGCGCCCACATAGTCAGTATAAGACTGGGTAACCGAGTCACAAACAAGCAACAAAACTTGCAGGACTCCGGGTCGAAGGTGCCACCGACCCCACAGGCAGCAGACGGAGGCAAAAACAATGAGTCACCCTGAGACAAGGGGACAGAGCAACCCTCGAACTCGCACAAAGTGAAGGGGGGGGGGGGACTCAGGGGTCACATCCATCGGACCCACGTGCCCCATGGGGATTCCCAAGGTCCTGAGACGGAACTCACGCTCAGGGAAGCCCAGGCAGGGTACTGCTAACTGGCATTCAAGTCTACCAAACAATCTTTTAAGAACTGAACCCCCGGGACGTGTACACTCACGGCGACCAAGCAGGGGGGGAACAACCGGAAAAAGAAGAATACTCAGTACACGGGGCAAGAACCAAGGTAGACCCTTCCTCACCAGGCAAGTAAACAAAAAGAAAAAGAAAACCCCGCAAGAGGACAGCGTACCCAGGCGGAACAGAGCCGGTCGCTATGATTGGTGAAAACATGCTGAGCAGTACCCTGTGCCCCTACCAGTGCAAACTGCCCCCTACCTTAAGGGGAACAAAGGAGGCAGAACACCCAAGCACACAAAGGGCGGTCGAAAACCAAGCAGTAAAAAGCCTAGCAGAGGCAGAACCCAAAGAACTTGTGGAAGGTTGCCCCAAGCCCCAAGGGCAGTATGTACTGGGCACCTAGGAAAAGAAACCTTAGGCGCATGCAGCCCAAGTACTGAAGAATCACTCCCAGCTCATGCACCACCTAGAAGACAGACACCACATACAAGATACAGTGCTGAAACAACCACTGAAGCCAAAGCACACGACCGTTGCCTATAGCATCAGCCTCAGAACTGAGAGGTGGACTGCTGGCACAAGGGTCTGGGGCTCCCCCTTCCCTCTATCGGGGAGGGGGGAGCTATGCAGACAGTGGCGCGGCAACGTGTGACGTCATACTCATTTGCCCATTTCTGTTTGGGGAGTTCTATCCACTTGTTCGGGTTTTCGTCACAATTTTCACCAGAATAGGGGTTTGTTTTGGGATGCTTATCTTTCTGGGTGCCTGACCCAGTCGATGGCAGACATAGAATGCTTCCAACCACACTGGGGGTTTCTATAGGCCATTGCTCCTCGTGCCTCTTCCGAGGGAGCCAGGTTCTGGCTCGTGGTCCCCTGTAGGCCCACAGAACTCCATACACATGACTGATGCCAAAGTCTGACATTAGCATATTAGCCTGGATAGCTCCGGGGAGCCAACAGGGCTTCCCCCAGAAAACTTCCAAGCATAGAAAAAGTGGGGATAGGAAGAGAGAATAAATGAGCAGCAAAGTAGCATGCTGTTCTAATATACTGTAAAGTAATTGCATAATTATTACAACTTGGAGGGAATTTACGATATATGCCAAATTTCATGCATTTCCACAACACATTGTTGAACAGCAGAAAAACCTGACTACTGGTATGTGATTGTTCTGCTGACAAGTAACTTCAACTTCTATTTATTTAATTTAACCCTCTCTCCTTAAATGTGGGAATAGTGTGCAGTATATGGTTTATCATTGTCAGGGATGGAAAGCCTGGCAGGCATATCGAGGTTTCCCTGAGCTAATGACTGACTAACTCTAGGATACAATTAACAGATGCATAACTACCAGCTACCTACCATCAAGTACCAGGAAACATGGCCAAATGTCTCATCATACTCGGGAACTGAACTCTGGTCTAATCACATGTGTGCCATCTATACTGTTTTATTTGCATCTAGAGGTATTATTGTTTCATGTGGCTACTAATTATTACGGAGCTATAGTTACACCTCGGCTTACGAATGCCCCTATTTATGAACTTTTCGGGCTACGAGCCCAATTTCTTCAGAAAATTCAGATTGGGTTACTAACTTTGCCTCGGGAAACAAGTTTGTTGATACGTGTATGGCCGACCTAGTGCGTGGTGGCACAGCGATCGCGCCTCAGTTTACCAGTGTCTCCCGCCTAATGACAATCGTGCCTGAATTCTTTGTAAAGAATAACAGTTTTTTCGGATTTTTGGCTATTTGAACATAAAATTTGTTGTTATATATCTCACCATGAGGTCCCAAGAAAGCCAGTGGTAAGGTACAAGCCAAGAAAATACATGTGAGAATGACCATAGAGGAAAAACAAGAGATCATTCGAAAACATGAAAATGGTACATGGGTTGTTGAACTAGCTAGGCAGTACAATAAATCTGTCATTGATATGCACTGTACTTGCTAAGAAAAAGACATTATGAGTGCTAAAATGGCAAAAGGCGTATCAACAATCACGAAACAAAGAACACAAGCATTTACGGATGTTGAAAAGTTGTTATTAATTCGGATACACAACAAGGAGTTAGCAGGTGATAGCATTTCAGAGGCCATCATTTGTGAGAAAGCAAGGCAATTGCATGAAGACCTTTTAAAGAAAAAACCCCTGGAACGAGTGCTGCAGATACAAAAGTTTAAAGCGAGCAGGGAATGGTATTCACAATGTTGTGAGAGTTGTGAGTTGGTGGAGGAATACAGTGAGGAACTGACCACCGAAGAAATCCTAGCCCTTCAGAAGGAGCAGCAACAAGAGGCAGCTGAGGAAATGTCTTCAGGGGAGGAGGAGGCAGTAGAGAATGTCCCTTCCTCAACAATTAGGAAGTGGTGTAGGCTGTGGGAAGAAATGCAAACTTTTGTTGAAACGACTCGCCCAGAGAAAGCAGTAGTAGGCCGTTGCATTAAACTATTTAATGACAATGTGATGTCTCACTACAGACAAGTGTTATAACGAAGGAAAAACAATCCTCTATGAATCGTCTTATAGTGAGAAAATCAAGCAGTGAGCCACAAGCAGGTCCTAATGGTATGCCTGCAAAACATAGGAGAGAGAGATTACCCCAGAAAAGTCATCACTGCCTGATGTTATAATGGAAGGGGATTCCCCTTCCAAACGTTAACACCTCTCCTCCTCCCCCTCCTCACCGTCTCCATATACCAACAAGAGTCATCAGTAAAGGTAAGTAATAACTTGTACATACTTTAGTACTGAAGATGTGGATGAATTAGGTATAAAATTAGTACTGAACATGTGGATGAATTAAGTATAAAATTTACTTTGAAGTTAATTTTTTGGGGAGTCTGAAACGGATTAATTCAATTTCCATTATTTCTTATGGGGGAAATTCGTTTCAGTTTACGAATATTTGGCTTGTCTCTGGGAAAGGATTAAATTTGTAAGCTTAGGTACCACTGTACTATGAAATTATGCAACCCATCCTCCGAATTGACAGTATGATTTAATACTAAGTGTAATAAATACACTTTCTTACTGTAATAAGCAGTGCATAATTGCACTTATGGGGCTGTTACATTGACACAACTCCCTCCCCCGCTTTAATTCTTCTCGTTTTCTGTTAAGTCACTCAGAATTTTAGGATGACGTTTTCAATTTTGATTTGCAATATACAGGTTTTAAATATCAGGAATTTCTTTTTCAGGTTAATTAAACAATATAGACTTTATACAAAATTTTAAAATATCCTGAGTTACTTTACAATTTATTGATATATTTTAGTTTTGTTTTATTAGTTTTATAAAACTGTAATATCAATATAGCTATAGGTTAAGTACTAATTGTAATTAAGAAGCAATACAATTATTATCTTCAAAAACTAAGACGGTTAGGTGAGGTTGTGGTTTTCTATTCGGTTTTTCAGGTAAACTCAAATATTCACAATATATCTGACAGTACAATTTAATACTAAGTGAAAATAAGTACAATTCCTAACTGCTATGAATAGTACATAATTGCACTTATTTGTCTTCTTACATTTACCACCCTATTTTTGGAGGACGGGCTGAATTATGAGAATCTAAATAGTGGTATTCACCACACCTGTGTCACCATTACCAACAAGTCATCCTACATGACTCTGCACAAACATGTTCATATAACTTAGTTTTGACAGAATGTGAACCTTTGCTGTGAGGTAGTCCTTGCTAGAACACCACTTCTTTCAAATATTCTTTCTATTACAAAGCTCCTCACTTCTACAGAAAAACTTCATAAGAATAAGCACTCAAGAATGCCATAATCATAGACAGAACCCTGCTCAGTACCTGAACAAATCATCTTAGAAAACACACCCAGAAAAATTTGGAGTTCTTACTGCAGGTGTACCACCAGATGCAGGAGCCAGGTTATCATCTGCTTCAGGTGTGACTCCACCATTTAGTCTATTCTGAGATATAACAACTTCTTCAGCAACAGTCGGAGGCACATCTTCCTCACTATAACTACAGAACAAGCAAAATAAATAAATGCTACAGTATTATGAAGTAATTACAATACAGTATAAATCAAGTTGTGTAACAATTGTTTAAGTGAAATTCTTGTAAGTATAATAATACACCTGCGAATACCATGTGTACAGAAGAGTTACGTTAATCATTAACAGAGAATTGTCTACATATGTTCTGCTTGCATATTAGGTACATGAGCTCATGTATCTGATTAACATTCCCATTTCTGTAAAAAACCAGCGTTGAATGTAATGAAATGCCATTTTTCTGGGCGAGACTCAGAGGCTCCCCAGAGCTTACTAGGCTGATATGCTAATGTCAGACTTTGGCATCAGTCATGTGTATGGAGTTCTGTGGGCCTACCGGGGACCACAGGCCAGAACCTGGCCCCCTCAGAGAGGCATGGGGAGCAATGGCCTATAGACAGCTCCATGTAGTTGGAAGCATTCAATGTCTGCCATCGACCTGGTCAGGCACCCAGAAAGGTAAGCATCCCAAAACAAACCCCTATTCTGGTGAAAACATTGCTACCAAAAGCCGAACAAGTGGATAGAACTCCCCCCTAAAAAAAACGAGGCAAACGAGCATGATGTCACACGTCGCCGCGCCGCTGTCTGCACAGTTTCCCCCTCCCTGGGAGGGAGAAGGGGGGAGCCCCAGACCTCCCAAACCGGCTATCCACCCGTCAGTTCTGAGACTGGATGTCAAAACATGCGAAAAACCGCCTACCGGAGGGAGGGAGGGATGCCGGGGAGCCTCCGAGTCTCGCCCAGAAAATGGCGTTTCATTACATTCAATGCTGTTTTTCTGGGGGGAGCCCCTTCGGCTCCCCGGAGCTAACTACACACAGAGGAAAAGTATAATAGGGACTTACCCGGGAGGCGGTCGCTGCTCACTCCTCAACTCGAAGTCGAGACAGCTGGCTGCAACCGCCGACCCAAAGCAACACAGGCCAGACTGTGCCCCAGAACGTTTACGAGGTAACGGGCAGCCAGGACCCTGTTTGACAGCCAAAATCCCCGCGCCTAAACGTCAGCCCAGGACATGTTGCCATAGACGACAGCAAGAGCAGCGAACTTATGAACGTCATGGGCACGGGGATAAACCGAAAGCTGGCTAGCCTTAATAACTCTGCGGATGACCTGGGAGACCTGCACCCGCGAACAGGGAAGAATTGAAACTGGATCAACCCAAAGCATGTCCCCGGACACAGAAGCCATGGCGCGCAAATAACGGTGAAGAGCCGTTATTTGCTCTTACCCCTCCGGAAAGCAGCAGTCTCATTCTTCGCCAGAAAAGAAGGAGACGGCTGCAGATGGACAAAACCATCACGAAGACCGAAAGAGCAGAAACCCCCTGCGCCGGAGAAGAGCATGAAGCTCCCCAACTCGACCCCCAGAGGCCACTGCCAACAGAAAAAGAGCCTTGGAGAAACAATCCTGAACCGAAGGGGCCACAACAAACCGAGGAGAAGAAAGAAAAAAGAGAACTCTGTCCAATGACCAGGACGGCTCAGGCGGCGCATGAGCAGGCCGGAGGTGAAACAACACACGAGACAGCTTACGAAATGGCGCAGAAGTAACATCAATACTGAAAGCAAGCTGAAGCAGCTCCGCCAGCGTCACACGATACGAGGCGATAGTGTTAGGCATAAGGAAACAATCCTGGAACAACCAAAAGAGAAAGGACAACACCACCCTAACAGAAAGCGAAGTACAACGATGAAGACGCAAGAAGAAATGGAAGGACCGCCAGGAAACTTCATACTGCTGCCGAGACAAAGCCCGCAGGTGGGACACTAACAAAAAAGCCACCTGATTACCATAGAGATGATGATGAACTCGAGTAAAAAATATTACACGCGAAGACTCGAGGAGACGATCGAACCAGCCACGTGACGTTCCAGTCCGATCTGCTGGAAGAGGCAGAGCCGCGTAAAAACCTCCGGGTTCGGACACCAAGCAAGCAGCACCTGAAACCACGGCTTGGACGGTCACCACGGGGCCAAGAGGACAACTCTTCCCTGGTAAGTCTCCAAGCAAGCCAGGATCTGGAGCAACAGCTGAACTGGGGGAAAGAGGTACAGGAACCCCCACCTCGACCAGTCTTGCTGAAAGGCATCGACCCCGAGGGCCTCGCAGTTGGGGAAGGGCGCCACATACAGGGGAAGGCATTGCAACCACGCCGACACGAAGAGGTCCACCTCGGGGTGACAGAACTTCTGGTAAAGCCAACTGAAGGAGTTGGCGTCGAGACAGGCCGTCGGCCAATACGTTGGACACTCCCCGCACATGAACTGCCAGGAGAACCAAACCCCGAGAACTTAGCAAACGAGTCACCCGAAGCGACCAGCGCCAAAGAGCTAAGGACCGCATCGACCCCCCCCCCCTGGGTTGCGACAATGAAGCACCGGGGAAACAGTCCAAATGGAGCTGGATCGTTGATCCGCGGGTGACCTGAACCCTCAGAAGAGCAAACCACACCGCTGCGAACTCCCGCACTGTGCTGTGGGCTCGACGGAAGGAAGGACCCCACCATCCCTGGCCGACCTGATGAGCACTGGTCACAAATCCCCAGCCGAGAGAGGACGTGTCCGTGAACACATCGAGCAAGGGCTCGGGTAGGCGCCAAGGCACTGAACCCCGAAAAACCCGAAGAGGAAGCTGGCAACGCAGCAGCTGACACAAGGCCCCCGGGGTCCGAACCCAGCAATTGCGAGAGAGGCGGAAGGGACGTCCCCGAAGGAACCAGAAAGCCGACGAAGCCAAACCCGACCCCGGTGGGTAGACCATCATCGCGAAGTTCAGGCTCCCGCACAGGCTCTCGAGCAACCGCCAGGTGACCCGGGAGGCCCCCAAAAACAGGCGCATGCGGGACCACAGCCTCAGGAGAGACTCCGGACGGAGAGACAAGAAAGCGGTCTGAGAGTCCCACACAAGACCTAGCCATGTCCGAACCTGGGAGGGAACCAGATGGGACTTCCTCCAGTTTACCAAGAACCCAAACCCAGTGTGCTGGGAAAGAACCAAATCCCTGGCTAGCAGACAACTGGACCAGCTGGGAGCCCAAACCAGCCAGTCGTCGAGGTAGGCCAACACCCGAACACCTAAGAGACGCAGACGGGCCACGATGACCAGTGTAAGGAGTGTGAACATGCGAGGTGCCAGGTTCAACCCGAATGGGAGACAACAAAAGCTGTAACCCTGACGCCCCACAATAAACCCCAGCCAGTCCCTGAACCCCAGATGAATCGGGACATGCCAATAAGCATCCCGGAGGTCCAGGGACATCATCCAAGAGCTCGGCTCCAACAGAAGCCGAACCTGGGACAGCGTAGTCATCCGAAAGGAGGGGCAATGAACCCAGGGGTTCAGACAGGACGAGTCCAGAATGAACCGCAGGTCCACACAATCCCGTTTCGGTACTCGAAACAGACAGGAAACCCATCTGAGGGACATCGTCATTTCAACCACGCCCAAGTGAACCCACTTCAAAATGACTCAACAGAGCGCAGGGGAAGAGACCTGCCCCGCCAGACGTCAAGTAGGACAACTCCCATTTTTAGAGACAACACTAAACCTGTAGTTTAGTGTCGTGTAAGCGGCCCTGTGGTTGAGGAGCTACCCAACGCCACTGCAGGCCGAGAGAAAAGATCTGAAACGCCTACAAATCGTGGGACCAAGCATGAGCGAACAGCGCAAGCCCCCCTCCCATTGCCCCGTCACAGGGGCGAACAGCAAAAGGGCTGGCGCCCGTTACAAGACCCAGAACTTCGCACAGAGCGACCACCGCGCTGACCAGACGAAGGCGGGACTGAAGGTGGGGCCGAACCCGAACCCGGCACCAGTGGCCTACCACGACGAGAGGAACCCCAAGCCCTGGCACGACCCCTCAGGGAAGGCCTCCCCCCCTGCCCAGGGACCCCTGGAGAACCAACAAGTCAGACATAGGCCAACAAGTAGCCGAAGCAGTCTGAATATACTGCGCCACAGCAAAACCCTCAAAAAGCAAAGGACGAAAAGGCGAAGACATCCTAAGAGCCAGGGCCCAGGCCAATTCCAGGGAGGAGGCAAGCACCGTCTGCCAACATGCGAGCCAAGAAGTATAGAACAGGGAAACCGCATCCCGCAGGATCAGCGCAAACAGCTTCAGCAAACCAGTCGACGAGCAGGCCGCCGAGCTCAAGGCACCGGACCCCGGGATGGCCCTGAGCGTCCCTACATCGTCCTCAAGGCAGTCCGTAGACAGCTCCAGGAGGGAAAAGAAATGCAAGGCCAAAGCCAAAAGGCCACGGGCACGCATGTCCTCAGCAACCTGTGCAGTCGCGAAAGAGGGAACCTGCACATGGAGCTGCACCACGCCCACATCCCGAGGAAGGGCAGGGGCAAACAAGCACTCGTTGAGGTGCTCCAGGTCGTCCCCCAGGAAAACCTGAACCACCGTCGCAGCCTCGCGCCACTCAAGCACGCTGGTACGGCAAAAAGAATGCCAAGCCTCCAAAGCAAAGACAGGACAGTCCGCCAGCCAGGATGACTCCAGAACCTCGTAATGGACCCAGAAGGGGAATGAAGTCCCAAACCTGAAAAAAGACAGATCCATCACCGAGGCGTAGTCCGGGTCACGCAGGAGGTAAGCCGCAAGGGCTGCCCGTACCACAGAAGGTTGGATTGGATGTGAGAAGCCGAAAACCTCCGGAAAGATGGAACCGACGCCCCCGGGGGGTGGAGCGGAACCCAAGGCCCCTATGTTAGCCCCTCCCCCGCTACGGGATCCTCCTCCGCAGGACCCGGGGCCGAGTCATCTCCCAAAGCACTAGCCTCAAAAGACAAGGCCGGCGCGGCGGCATAAGCCGAACGGAAGGGGGCCCACTGGTCAGACCCGGTGGCTTCGGCAAGGAGACTAGACCCCCACCCTCCAAGTCCAGGTCCCTATAAGCAAAACGGGGCAGCCTCGGGCATCCGGGTGAGCAACCAACCAAGCACGTTGCAACAGCCAAAAACGTACATGAAATCCCTGCGCCGCCTTTACCCCACATAAGATCATCACTAGACTGGGTAAATTGAGTCACTAGCAAGCAGCAGAACTTACAGGACTCAGGGTCAAAAGTGTCACTGACCTAACAGGCAGCGTGACGGAGGCAAAAACAGTGAGGGTCACCCTGAGACAAGGGGGACCGAACAACCTTCAAACTCGCACGAAGCGAGGAGGGGGGGGGGGACTCCGGGGTCACATCCATCGGACCCACGCGCCCCCGAGGGGATTCCCAAGGCCCTGAGCGCTTACCGAGACTCGCGCCCAGGTAACCCCAGGCAGGGTACTGGTAACCGACACCCAAAACTACCAAGCAAACTCACTAAAGCTGAACCCAGGGACGTGAACACTCACGGGACCTAGCAGGGGGCACCACCAGAGAAGAACCGTATTAGGTCAAGCACAAGTGGACAATAAGCAGGGCAGATCCCCCCCACAAGGCAAAAAGAAAAAGAAAACCCCTGCAAGAGGACAGCGTACCCTAGAGGAACAGAGCCAGTCGCTATAATTGAAAATAAGGTGTGCAGTACCCTGCATCCCGTACCAGTGCAAACTGCCTCTTACCCTAAGGTAAACAAGGGAGACAAAACACCCAAGTACCCAAAGGGTGGCCGAAAAACCGAGCACTAAAACGGCCCAGCAGAGGCAGGACCCAAGGAACTTGTGGAAGGTAACCCCAAGCTCCAAGGGCAGTACATACAGGGCACCTACCTGCTTGATACCTGCTTGATGGGGTTCTGGGAATTGTTCTACTCCCCAAGCCCCGCCCAAGGCCAGGCTTGACTTGTGAGAGTTTGGTCCACCAGGCTGTTGCGTGGAGTGGCCCGCAGGCCCACATACCCACCACAGCCCGGTTGGTCCAGAACTTCTTTTAGAAAACAGTCTAGTTTTCTCTTGAAGATGTCCACAGTTGTTCTGGCAATATTTCTTATAGTCGCTGGGAGGACGACATCAGCAGCGGACCTCTGATGTTTATACAGTGTTCTCTGATTGTGCCTATGGCACCTCTGCTCTTCACTGGTTCTATTCTGCATTTTCTACCATATCGTTCACTCCAGTACATTGTTATTTTACTGTGTAGATTAGGGACCTAGCCTTCCAGTATTTTCCATGTGTATATTATTTGGTATCTCTCTCGTCTCCTGTCTAGCGAATACATTTGGAGAGCTTTGAGACGATCCCAATAATTTAGGTGCTTTATCACGTCTATGAGTGCCGTATATGTTCTCTGTATTCCCTCTATTTCAGCAATCTCTCCTGCTCTGAAGGGGGAAGTGAGTACTAAGCAGTGCTCAAGACAGGACAACACCAGTGACTTGAAGAGTACAACCATCGTGATGGGATCCCTGGATTTGAAAGTTCTCGTAATCCATCTTATCATTTTTTGGCTGACGCAATATTTGCTTGGTTATGTTCCCTAAACGCTAGATCGTCGGACACCATTGTTCCCAAATCCTTGACGTGCTGTTTACCTATTATGGGCAGATTCGATTGTGTTTTGTACCCTGTATTATGTTTCAGGTCCTCATTTTTGCCATACCTGAGTACCTGGAATTTATCGCTGTTAAACATCATATTATTTTCTGCTGCCCAATCGAAAACTTTGTTGATATCTGCTTGTAATTTTTCCATGTCTTCAGCAGAGGTAAATTTTCATGCTGATTTTTGTGTCATCTGCAAAGGATGACACGAAGCTGTGACTTGTATTTTTATCTATATCTGATATGAGAATAAGGAACAGCAGTGGTGCAAGGACTGTACCTTGAGGTAAAGAGCTTTTAACTGCGCTTGGACTTGATTTTATTTGATTGACTGTTACTCTTTGTGTTCTGTTGACAGGAAATTGAGTATCCAGCGTCCTACTTTACCACTTATTCCCATTGACCTCAGTTTGTGTGCAATCACTCCATGATCACATTTGTCGAATGCCTTTGCAAAGTCTGTGTATATTACATCTGCATTTTGCTTTTCTTCTAGAGCTTCTGTGATTTTGTCATAGTGGTTGAGTAACTGTGACAGACAGGATCTTCCTGCTCTAAATCCATGTTGTCCTGGGTTGTGTAACTCATTATTTTCCATAAAACCAGAAATTTGATTCCTAATCACTCTTTCAAAAACTTTTATTATGTGTGATGTTAGTGCAACTGGCCTAAAAATTGTTGCCAAGGCTTTACTTCCCTCCCTTGTGCAAAGGAACTGTATCTGCAGATTTAAGTGCTGCTGGTATCTCTCCTGTATCTAGGCTCTTTCTCCATATTACGCTGAGTGCTCATGCTACTGGTACTTTACATTTCTTTATGAATATTGAATTCCTTGAGTCAGGCCCAGAGGCTAAGTGCATGGGCATATTGTCAATTTCTCTTTCAAAGCCTTCCGAGTTCGTGTTAATATCTGTATTATCATCTGCAGCTTGAATGTCATTCATAAAGAAGCTGTCTGGGTCATCAACTTTCATGTTGTTTATTGGTGTGCTAAACATAGCCTCATACTGGCTTCTTAGAATTTCACTAATTTCTTTGTTGTCCTCTGTGTACGTACCTTCAGTTATAATTAAAGATCCAATACTGGTGGAGGTTTTTGATTTTGATTTTGATTTTGCATATGTGAAAAAATATTTAGGATTTTTCTTCATCTCTTGTATAGCTTTCTGTTCCAATTCCATTTCCTCAGCCTCGTATGATCACTTCAACGTTTGTTCTATTTCTTCGATCTCCCTGTTTAGGTTTATTTTCCTTGCATGTGATAGTGGTGCCTGCCTAAGCATTTCCGTTATTTTTTCCTTCTGTACAATCGTCTGCATTCTCTTTCTGACCCTCCTCACAGGCACGTGCTTCAGGCAGACCTTGTATGCTTCAAGCTGTCAGTTGATCTATTCCCTGTGTGGGAGTTTTGTCACTTAAGACCGTCTCCCATTGAATGGTTGCAAGGTCTACATTTATTTTTTCCCAGTCGATCCTCTTATTGTTGAAATTGAATTGATTGAATATTCCTTCTTGCTTGTTGGGTCTCTTAAGACGTACTACCGTTATTAGACCTACTTCTACCTACTATCTAGACCTACTACTGTTACCTAGGGAAGGGAACCCTAGGCGCATGCAGCCCGAGTACTGGAGAATAACTCCTGGCTCTTGCACCCCTAGAAGACAGCCACCACACTCAAACTGAGTGTGGGTGGCTGTCTGAGCACTCAAAGTGCTGAAACTATCACTGGAGCCAGAGCACACGACTGGAGCCTCTAGCATCAGCCTAAGAACTGACGGGTGGATAGCCGGCGTCGTGGGGGGTCTGGGTCTCCCCCTTCCTCCTCCCATTGAGGGTGGGAGCTGCGCAGACAGCGGCATGACAACATGCAACATCATGCTCTTATGCTCATTTGTTTTAGAGGGGGTTCTATCCACTTGTTCAGCTTTTGGTAGCAATATTTTCACCAGAATAGGGGTTTGTTTTAGGATGCTTACCTTTCTGGGTGCCTGATCTGGTTGATGGCATACATAGAATGCTTCCAACTAAATGGGGGTATCTATAGGCCATTGCTCCCCCATGCCTCTCTGAGGGGGCCAGGTTCTGGCCTTTGGTCCCCGGTAGGCCCACAGAACTCCATACACATGACTGATGCCAAAGTCTGACATTAGCATATCAGCCTAGTAAGCTCCAGGAAGCCGAAGTTGTTTCCCCCAGAAATGCTTTGGAATTTAAATATTAACAAAGAGAAATACCGAGTTGACGCTATTTTAAGCATGATAAATCTAGTAGTCTATGAATCAAGTTGCTCAAGTACACAACATTGTGAGTGATGCGTGATACACGCACACATGCCCTTAGAATTTTGTAGAAAATAAATTAAATGGTTTAAAGGTCAATGACTCATACACAACATTCATGGCAATAATAATAAATGAGGTCAAAATTCAATAAGACATCTTTAACTATCCACATTAGTTCACTCAGTGTTCACTAGGAATAGTGCCACCTTACAGACACGACCTTCATTGTAACATCTCACTTAGCCACTTAATCCTTCAATTGGTTCTTACATGGTACTTCTATCTTCAATTTTCCCGTCAAAACTCACCACTGTTCCTGTGACAACAGTTGCAATGCTTTTTCGTCCAAGTACTTTTGCCGCCACTTACAGTATGACTGACTGATGAGGTGTTCCCCAGAGATGTGAGTACTGTTGTATATCTCTTCTCTGTAAAAATATTAATTAGCTGTAAATTTATGAATAAACAATAGCTAAAATATGGTTATTCAGGTATTTATTAAAAACATTATTTCAAAAGTCAATTATAAATAATTATTTCTTGAGCTCGATATGAACAGTAGTTAGAACATGCTGAATAGTCTTGATATCAAACAGAGTCATGTCTTTCACATTGCCACCAACCAATCTACCATGAACTGTTCTTCTCTATTTCAATATTATATTGTAAAGTTTGTGGCAGGATGTTAAATTTTCCCAAGTGAGTTTTTGTCTACCCACAGAACTGTATGATGCTATGTAAAATTGCAAGCTTCATCACTTGGGTTTTTAATATCTCTTGGTTTAGAGTAGGTACATGGCCTTTTCTGTCAAATTATGCAGAAAAACCATGCTTCTTGAGCAGTTCCCAGTGTCATACCTACCCAAACACCTCCCCGAGTATCTAAGGCTCTTGCCATAATTTACTCTGCTGTTTAGTGTCCAGATATTGGACATTAGTAACCAGTATGTTGTACAATGCAGAATGAAAACATTAAATTTGCGTTTCTTATATGTGGATTTAAACTTATATACAATCGGGTCAATGCTATTGCCAGTCATCTCTAAGCAAATATTTGTACTTCCTGGTCTACTTGCCATACAAGTGGCATGATGATCATATATGTACTGAATATAAAAGAATATACTGTAGTTCAAATAAGCACTGAATAGTCAAACAAAATGATCATATCAAATACAGTTTAACACCTAATCTAAAAGCTGAGCCAATGTCACACCAACCTTGAATACACAATACACATTGACATACTACTTGTATTTTATAGCATTTTAAGGAATATGTTGGCAGTGTGTGTAATTCAGATTATATATGTAAACTTAGAGAATCCTTACATAATGAAAGAATTATGGATATGATACCAGACCACACACTTGAAGGTGAAGGGATGACAACGTTTCGGTCCATCCTGGACCATTCTCAAGTCGATTGTGATGAGGAAGTAAATGCAGGCAATAAATAGGCTAGAGAAAGGTGAGGAGCAAAGTGTAGTAGAGGGAATAGTAGTAAGAACTGCAGAGGGCCTATTGGCCCATACGAGGCAGCTCCTATTATAACCACCGAATGAGAAGGAGATAGTAATAGGAATAAGAAGAGGATAGTAAGGGAACATAAAGACAACAATGAACAGAAAAGAGAGAAAGAAAAGGAAAGAAAAAGAAAGATAAATGAAAGGGTAAGCTTATGTTAGGTCACGTTTGTTAGAAAGATTAGAGCATTTAAGTATATACTGTGAAAGGAAAGAGTCCACAGCAACAAAGCCAGGACTCAAGTTCATGTTGGGTACATTGTGTATTAGAGCCAATTCAACAAGACGGCGTCTGTGTAGAGTAGAGGCAGGAAAGATTATTTTGGAGGAAGACCAATCAATAGGGTGTTTGGAATCCCTCACATGACAGAAGAGAGCATTGTTAGTGTCTGCAGACTTAACACTTCTCTTGATTCTTTAAGTCATTTTAAGTCTGTCATTCAGTGTACAGGCCAGTTTCGCCAAAGTATTGGAGAGGACAAGACGAACAGGAAATAGAATAGACACCAGCAGCATTTGAAGCAGGAGGAGCAGTGTGAACTAGATTGCTACGAAGTGTGTTAGTTTGTTGAAAGGCGAGCTTTATGTCAAGAGGACGAAAGGTATTGGTAAAAGTTTTGAGTTCAGATATGAAGGGAAGGCATAGTACAGTGCTACTAGTGTTGGAAGCAGGTTTAGGATGAAAGAAATTGCGTTTTGCTTGAGAGTAGGCACAGTTGATGAAATGCAAAGGGTAACCAAGGTGAGAGAATGATTTGTAGATAAAGACAATTTCAGAATCAAGAAACTGAGGGTCGCTGAGGCGTAGAGCGCGAAGGAAGAGAGAGACGAGGACACTTTTCTTAACAGAAGAAGGATGGTAGGAAAAGAAGTGAATGTACATGCCCCTATGCATGGGTTTGGGATAGACAGAGAAAGAGAACCCGGACACAGAGCTATGAACGTGAACGTCAAGAAAAGGAAGGAGGGAATTAGATTCCCACTCAACTTTGAAATGGATAGAAGGAGCCAGACTGTTAAGAGAGGAGATGAAAGGCTGGAAAAAACTAAGGTCATGAGGCCATAAAGCAAAAATGTCATCAACATAGCGAAGCCAGAGAGAGGGACGAGTATCACTAGAAGGAAGAAGAACAGTTTCAAAATATTCCATGTAGAAATTAGCAAGAACAGGGGAGAGAGGGGAACCCATAGCGACATTGAAAGTTTGAGTGTAATAATTACCATTGAAAGAGAAAGAGTTAAGAGTCAACACAGAGTCTAATGAGTTCGAGGAAAACGTCAGTGGGAAGCGGAGAGGAAGAAGGCCCTCAGACGTCTTCTGTCTAAGGAAAGAGAGAACGTCATCAAGCGGAACATTAGTGAACAGAGTCGACATCAAGACTAAGCATCTTACAAGAGGGTTGCAGGCACAGTCTTTCTATGAAGTCCTGAGAGTGACGAAGGTGGGCAGGGGAAAAAGTGCCAAGGTAAGGCGTCAGGGTTTTAGCGAGCCAGGAGGCAAGAGGATAGCTGACAGAGCCCCGTGAAGAAATGATAGGACGAAGAGGAACACCAGGTAATGAGTCTTTGGCAGACCATAGAAATAAGGAAGAGAAAGGCAGATGACACGGAAACGTTTAATGAGATCAAAGTCAGGAGGACAAAGACTAGAGAGCTGTCTCATTTTGCGGTTAAAGGAATTTTTTATGTGATCCAAAGGGTTAGAGGTCAGAGGAGCATAAGTGCGAGAGTCAGAGAGCAAGACATCTGCTTTTCGGAGATAGTTCTCACGGTCAAGGACAACCACCGAATTGCCTTAGTCGGAAGGAAGGATAAGAATAGAGTTGTTAGATTTCAGGGATTTGTGGTCTGGTCATCATACTTTAGCCACGTTAGTGTGACTTATCGCCTGCAATTATGGATATATTGGACACAGCCTGTGTACTGTGACATTTAGGTAGAGGACCATGGGATGGTGTACTTTTTCGATAACAAGTATTGTAACAGTGTATTCAGTCTGACAAGTGTACCGTATATACACATTTGCCAAGACCAGAGCTGCAAAAAGTTATAGCCATATATGTGATCACTTATCGTTACACAAACCTAATGTAATGAAAATAATAGATTAAATTTTGTAATTACCTAAGTGTAGGTACATAATGAGAGCTATGCTTGTGGTGTTCCATCTTCCCAGCACTCTTTGTCATATAACACTTTGAAATTACTGATGGTTTTAGCCTCCACCACCTTCTCACTTAACTTGTTCCAAACAGTCTACCACTCTGTTTGCGAAAGATAACTTTTTAATGGTTATCAGCAGCTTTGTTTCCTTAGCTTACATGTTTGACTTCTTGTTCTTGAAATGTGCAATAATGTGTGATAACTATGAAATAGTTTTAATGCCAGCTCAGGTTATGGATGCTTCTGCATTTGCTTGCAGTGTGAAATCAGTAATGATTATTAAGTATTCGCTTTGGGCTGGATTTTTTACCCTACTGCTTGTAAATGTGACGAAACGACCTGATACCAGTGATGGACCGAGCTGGGCACATTTGGCCCCCTTCAAATTGTTCAGCTAAAATTACATTGACCCTTAACTATGACTTACGGACAACGTCGTGATAAAAACCCAAAGACAGCATTTAAGAAAGCTGGAAGTGAATTGCCTTCCTGTAGTAGTATGTCAGCGAGGGCAGCATCATGACGGCCACCCTCGGAAGTGGCACTCATGCTGCTAGCGGCTGCAACACAACTCTCTCACACTTTATATCACCCCTTCTCCACGCTATTTGAGAGGCCTGTGAGTAGGATACGAGGCCAGCGCTGTTGATTTAAGGGCGAGAGCAAACTAGTGTACCTCTTGTGATGGCTCCTTCGGTACTCGCCCTCCCCAATGTTGACATTAACTACCGCCCTAAAATATTTCACCGCCCACCCGCCCAAAAACATTTCTTGCTCTTATATTATCAAGGATAATTACTTACCTGTAACAATTACATTTTAAATGACAAAACAAAGTCATAAATTTATTATTTTATATTTTGTCATTTGTGTAGTAGCAAATATATGGATGTTGAGGGTTGTCTACATCTGTGGAGGACAAGCAACATTTACCAGGCTTAGGGCCCGCGCAGAAATATCCATGAAAAAAATATATGTGAAGGTTGATTTGCTATTTTAGTGAAGTTTAATGGTTTTTTCAAACACAAAAAAACTCATAGTTAACTTTCTTATGCAGGCGGGGTTGTTTGTAAATTTGTGTGATGGCTTGCATTGTCTATTTCAGTAAAGGGATGAATAGCTGTTTCAGTGCGAGTTGATTTTCTGTTTCAGCCAGGGTTAATTATCTATAATAATAATACAGTAATAATAATTTTTATTTAGGTAAGGTACATACATAAAGAGATTTTACAAAGTTTGTTGGCTTTATTTTTTTTTTTGAGATATATACAAGAGTTGTTACATTCTTGTACAGCCACTAGTACGCGTAGCGTTTCGGGCAAGTCCTTAATCCTATGGTCCCTGGAATACGATCCCCTGCCACGAAGAATCGTTGCCTAGATAATCGTTATAGATAGAGCTAGTACATACAATGCCTAAAGCCACTATTACGCAAAGCGTTTCGGGCAGGAAAAACATTAATGATTAAAGCTTAAAACTAATGGGTAAAAAGAATAAAATGTGTTGAGAACAAATAAAAATAGAGGTAAAAGAGGGGGGAACATTGTTGAAAAAGCAGCACAAATACAATTACAAATTAATACAGAAAATTACAATCAAACAGCGTTGATTTGAAAAAAAAAACAAAAACAAAAAACATACATGGGTTGACAACAGAGGGGTAATGTAGGTTACAGGGAATTTATTAGGTATAGCTTCGTTTTTAACTTAAACTGGTTGAGAGAGGTACAGTCTTTAACATGGTTGGGAAGGTCATTCCACATTCTGGGCCCCTTGATTTGTAGAGCATTTCTGGTTTGATTAAGTCGTACTCTAGGAATATCAAAACTGTATTTATTTCTGGTGTGGTGCTCATGGGTTCTGTTACAACCTTCTATGAAGCTTTTGAGATCAGGATTGGCATTATAGTTTAGCGTTTTATATATGTATAATACACATGAGAGAATGTGAAGTGACTTAATGTCTAACATATTCAGAGATTTGAGTAGGGGTACCGAGTGATGTCTGGGGCCAGAATTGGATATTGTCCTAATAGCAGCTTTGTGTTGAGTAATTAGAGGACGTAAGTGATTTTGGGTAGTAGAGCCCCAAGCACAAATACCATAGTTGAGATATGGATAGATAAGGGAGTAATAGAGAGTCACCAGGGCAGGGCGTGGTACATAATATCTGATCTTAGAAAGAATGCCCACAGTTTTTGAAACTTTTTTTGATATGTTTAGAATGTGTCCCTGGAAATTCAGCTTGTGGTCAATGAGAATGCCAAGGAATTTGCCATCTAATTTGTTACAAATTTGGGTATTGTTTATTTTGAGATTTATTTGATTAGTGGATTTATTGCCAAACAGAATGTAGAAAGTTTTGTCAATGTTAAGGGTGAGTTTGTTGGCAGTTAGCCACAGATGGACTTTATTTAGCTCAGTATTTACTGTGGCATTTTGAGCAAGGGGATCAGGACTGGAGTAAATGAAGGTTGTGTCGTCAGCAAACAGAATTGGTTTGAGGTGTTGGGAGGCATTTGGAAGGTCATTAATGTAGATGAGAAAGAGGAGAGGGCCAAGTATGCTGCCCTGGGGAACACCAATGTTGATGGGTAGGGTGGGAGAAATTGTATTATTCACAGACACACATTGGAGCCTGTCAGTAAGGTAGGATTTGAGGTATTGTAGGGAGTGTCCTCTGACTCCATAATGATGTAATTTAAGAAGAAGGTTTTGGTGGTTGACAGTATCGAAAGCTTTACGCAGGTCCACAAATAACCCAACAGGGAATTCATTTTTATCAAGAGCTGTATGAATCGAGTTAAGCATACTAATAAGTGCATCGTTAGTGCTTTTTTTGGGTCTGAAGCCATATTGGCAAGGGCTAAGTATATTGAGTTTGGCTAGATATGAGTAAAGCTGCTTATAGATTAGTTTTTCAAAATTTTTTGACAAGTTTGGCAGGATTGATATAGGTCTGTAGTTGTTAACATCTGTGAGATCACCACATTTGTGGACAGGCGTTACTCTCGCTTTTTTTAGAATATCTGGAAAGGTTTGGAGTTCAAGTGACTTGTTGAAGAGCAAAGCAATAGCAGGGGCTAAAGATCTGGAGGCTTTTTTGTAGATTAAAGTTGGTATCTTCTCAAGGGCACCAGACTTGGTTTTAAGGGAAAGGATTATCTCATTGACGTCAGTGGAATTAATAGGCTTTAGGTACAGAGACTGTGAATAGTTACCTGTAAGATAGTCCTTAATGTCAGTCCTTAATCTGTTGCAGTGAGTGTTGCTAATTACCTCCATGAAGCCTACCTTACCCCGTAAATGTCAACCCGTGTAAAATATAAAAAATACAAATATTTATTCAGGTAAAGTACATACATACAAGGTGAGATACAAAGCGTTGATGGATTTATAGATAGAGCTAGTACATACAATGCCTAAAGCCACTATATAATGCAAAGCATTTCGAACAGGAAAACACTAAGACTAAAACTTAATACTAATTGAGTTTAAAGTATATGGCCTCTGATTTGCAATACAAAGCGGAGATGTTTCTGAAAAGGGGGACAAGGAAACAATTGCACAGCGCGTCCCGCGTGGGTGCGCGGGAAGTCTGGGGCCATATAAATTCCGGGGCAGAGAGGGGCTTTCTCTCATTCCGCCCGACCTGTCGCAGCACTCGAAACTGCACTACGCCTCAACGACACGTGGACCAGTACTCAGTCCTGCATTCATCAGTCTGTCGTTACGGCAGGGGCCCCCTGCCCTACTCTAAGGTAATGTGCAAAAATTTTCTGTTAAAGTTTAGTTAGGACTGTCCACAGTGTTTGGCGTGTGTTGGCACCTCCCCCCCCCCCCCGCGGTCCATGTGGGCCGCCTTAGTTCTCTAGGGCCTTCTGCACGTTCTCGTGTCTTGAGGTATGCAGGCGCGCCTTTTAATCTGTGCCAGGTGCTGCAGCGGATGCTATTTTGCTGCTGCCACAATGTCCCGGGTCGGCGTGTGTTTGCGCCGTGTCCCGAGTGGCCCGCGCCTGGTAGTGTTATCTCCCAGGCGTGCACTAAGGGCACTGGTCAGCTGTGTTCCCTAGGCGTGCGCCTAGGGGCCCAGGTTTGTGCCCGCTCAGACGTGCGCGTGCCTGGCCGGGCCCCCTGCGAGCGGCCTGGCGTCGCCCTTGGAGGCGCCCCCACGTGGGCAGGTTTCTGTGGTCCTACGCCCCTAGGGCCGGCCCTGTGGGCCCAAAGCCCGGTCGGCGTCGCCCACGTGGCGCGGAGCCCGTGGAGCGCTTGCCCCGGGCGTGCCCTTTGCTTCCACGGGCTGGAGATGCCTGTTGTGTCCCCTACCTAGGCATGTCCCTAAGCCCATGGTGCGTGCCGCGCCCGGACGTTCGTGCCCGGCGGGCTCAGGCGCGTCTGGCGTGTTTTGCGTTCATCAGGTATGCAGGTATGTTTGTATGGTATGTATGGTAACATACCTGCAGGTAAGTTTGTTTCCAGACGTCTCGCCTGGCCAGGGTAGCCCAGTACTTTTGTTCCCAGACATTTCGTCTGGCCGGTCGTGTAGCCCAGCACGTTCGTACCCAGACGTTTTCGTCTGGCCAGTGTAGCCCGGCACGTTCGTACCCAGACGTTTTCGTCTGGCCGGTCTAGCCCAGCATGTCAATTCCACCACGTTTCGTACAAATCCTGTAGCACGGTACTCCCGTCTTTTAATTATTGCGGTCATTTATTATTTATTTTGATCATTTTTAAACACATAAGCCTTTATATTTAGTCTTTCAGCTATAATTAGTTTCATTACGCTGCATTTTTAGGAAATTTATAGCTTTGCTTAGAGTTGGTCTGCCTGGAGTTACGCTGCAATTTTAGGAAATTTATAGCTTTGCTTACGCCTGATGCCTTTAAATTTCTATTTTCGTAATTAGGTATTCATATTTTCATGTCAATTTCTCGTAATTAAGTATTCGTATTTTCATGTCAATTTCTCGTAATTAAGTATTCGTATTTTCATGTCAATTTAGTGAATGGGAGCCCGCTCCTGTTTTGGTGATTTACGTTCCTCCATCGTTAACTATACGCTTACTTAAATAACTTGTTGTTACATTTAAATGTGTGTTCTATGGGGAGTCTAGTATTAATGGATGTAGGGGCAGTAGTTAGCATTAAGGGTTATCAAATGTGGGAGATCTAAAAGGCCCGGCTTCCATTACATATGTAAACATAAACTTGTAGTGGCTTATTACAGCAATAGTCAGCCTAGAGGTTGATCATCTCCTACACAGGAAAAATGGATACTCCTTTAACTAACTTACTTATTTATTAACCCCTTAACAACCCCCCATATACATTCACACCAATAACAATAATAATTACTTTACCACACTATCTTACGTTAAAAGCCTTGGTCCACATAAGCAGGATACAAGGTTTACACTGAGAACAATAAAGCTAGGGTAAAGTACTACTGGTTAAGAACTGAAGCTTGATGCAGCTTAGGGTAGTGAGACCACGTGGTACCCTAATACAACACAACACAACACTACACTTAGGGTACCCAAAACACTGGCAAATACTACCCCCCAGGTCTCACCAATCTTTCACTACCAGAATAGGCACACTTACAAACACAGGGTATAACTTAACTTAAAGAAAGGGAAATAAGTAAGAGGGAAGGTAGAAGGGGAGAGGTGCAGCCACAGGGTCCCGATGTTTACACCTCGAACGCCAACAGAGAAGAGGGCTTCCAGCAGCGACCAGATCAGGGCTCCCGCATTGTGTGGTGCCGGGAGGAGCCTAATTGATCGTGCAGCTAAACACATTAAAAATCTTCCCCTATGCATCATATTGTTACTTTACTCGTTCTCAGGATAGTTAATCTTATAACAATGTTATACTTAATCCACAACAAGCTCAAGAGTCTGAATGCTTGTGAGCAACAAGATTCGTCCTACGTTTGGCAGGGAAGATACGAACAAAGACACGTCGACTTGCGTCTTGCTAATCTTACGTAGCTTATTTAGTTCAATTTGACCTCTGGTTTCCACTTGAGGAACCCAGGGTCGTAACACTTGTTATATTCCTTAGTCTTTCAGTCATGACGTGTATTAAGGCTTTAAATTTATTCCTCAATTTAGCATTGTGCAAGCCTCTGGCTTTAGATTATTCTTGGGCTTGATGTTTGAGTCAATTACCCTCAGCAATTTGTTACTGCAATTTATGCATTGCGTTTGCTCCACGTTTTATTTAACTTTATTGTGCTGCAATTATGTTTGTTTAACTGTCGCTTTTGTCATTGAGTTTAAGTTAAGTCAGCTAGGATGTGCTAGTTAGGTTATACTATGGTGTCTTTCAGTCACGACGTGTATTAAGACTCAGTTTATTCCTCAATTTAGCCGGAAGATTCTGCAGCTTCCCAGCCGACGTCCTTCCTGTGACGAGTTAAGCCGGCGATGTTATTCAGTTTTATATTTATTTGGTTATATAAATTTGCGGCCTCCCAGGCCGCTGGTTTATCCAGACGTTAAGACGTTTATCCTGTTAAGCCGGCGATGTTATTCAGTTTTATAGTTATTTGGTCATATAAATATGCGGCCTCCCAGGCCACTGGTTTATTCAGACGTGTTGTCTGCCCGGTGTAGCCCGGATGTCACTGCGGCCTCCTAGGCCGCAGGTTTTCCAGACGTTGTCTGCTCGGTGTAGCCCGGAAGTCACAGCGGCCTCCCAGGCCGCGGGTTTATCCAAACGTGTTGTCTGCCCGGTGTAGCCCGGATGTCACTGCGGCCTCCCAGGCCGCAGGTTTTCCAGACGTTGCCTGCCCGGTGTAGTCCGGAAGTCACAGTGGCCTCCCAGGCCGCTGGTCCCGAAGTTCCAGCCGAAGCGTTCCAGCCGACGTTGTGCCTATTATCACTCCTTTTCAGTTATTGTATTTGGTTGTATTTATTTCGGCTCCATGTGTTAATCCCGTCTCCTTTAACGAGTTATAGTCCAGCATTATTTTGAGCATACTTTGTTTTGCAATTATTTATAATTATTTATAATTAATTTCTGATCAGGGGAAGGAAGACACCATGCAACAGCATGGGGGCGTAAATTTATTAGTACAGGATAAATAATTCTGCAGAAGTAAAACAGGCTTCTAAGTAGGTCTTAACAAATGTATAACATAGCCGTGGCTATAATAATAATAATAATAATATTTTATTTAGGTAAGGTACATACATACAATAAATTTTTACAAAGATTGGTTGACTTATAGGTAGAGCTAGTACATACAATGCCTAAAGCCACTATTACGCAAAGCGTTTCGGGCATGATAAACTTAAATGACAAGCTTAATACTAATTGAGCATAATGAGTAGATGAAAACAAGAAATGAAAACATAGATGAAAAAGCAGCACAAATACAATTATGTCGACAAACAGCGCTCTTTAAAGAAAAACAGACATTGGTTGACAATAGAAGGGTAAGGTAGGTTACAGGGAATTTATTAGGTATAGCTTCGTTTTTAACTTAAACTGGTTGAGAGAGGTACTGTCTTTAACATGGTCGGGAAGGTCATTCCACATTCTGGGCCCCTTGATTTGTAGAGCATTTCTAGTTTGACTAAGTCGTACTCTAGGAATATCAAAACTGTATTTATTTCTAGTGTGGTGCTCATGGGTTCTGTTACAACCTTCTATGAAGCTTTTGAGATCAGGATTGGCATTATAGTTTAGCGTTTTATATATGTATAATACACATGAGAGAATGTGCAGAGACTTAATGTCTAACATATTCAGAGATTTGAGTAGGGGTACCGAGTGATGTCTGGGGCCAGAGTTGGATATTGTCCTAATAGCAGCTTTGTGTTGCGTAATTAGAGGACGTAAGTGATTTTGGGTAGTAGAACCCCAAGCACAAATACCATAGTTGAGATATGGATAGATAAGGGAGTAATAGAGAGTCACCAGGACAGGGCGTGGTTTATAATATCTGATCCTAGAAAGAATGCCCACAGTTTTTGAAACTTTTTTTGATATATTTAGAATGTGTCCCTGGAAATTCAGCTTGTGGTCAATGAGAATGCCCAGGAATTTGCCATCTAATTTGTTACGAATTTGGGTATTGTTTATTTTGAGATTTATTTGATTAGAGGATTTATTGCCAAACAGAATATAGAAAGTTTTGTCAATGTTAAGGGTGAGTTTGTTGGCAGTTAGCCAAAGATGGACTTTATTAAGCTCAGTATTTACTGTGGCATTTAGAGCAAGGGGATCAGGACTGGAGTAAATGAAGGTTGTGTCGTCAGCAAATAGAATTGGTTTGAGGTGTTGGGAGGCATTTGGAAGGTCATTAATGTAGATGAGAAAGAGGAGAGGGCCAAGTATGCTGCCCTGAGGAACACCAATGTTGATGGGTAGGGTGGGAGAAATTGTATTATTCACAGAAACATATTGGAGCCTGTCAGTAAGGTAGGATTTGAGGTATTGTAGGAAGTGTCCTCTGACTCCATAATGATGTAATTTAAGAAGAAGGTTTTGGTGGTTGACAGTATCAAAAGCTTTACGCAGGTCCACAAATAACCCAACAGGGAACTCATTTTTATCAAGAACTGTATGAATCGAGTTAAGCATACTAATAAGTGCATCGTTAGTGCTTTTTTTGGGTCTGAAGCCATATTGGCAAGGGCTAAGTATATTGAGTTTGGCTAGATATGAGTAAAGCTGCTTAATTATAGATTAGTTTTTCAAAAATTTTTGACAAGTTTGGAAGGATTGATATAGGTCTGTAGTTGTTAACATCTGTGAGATCACCACATTTGTGGACAGGCGTTACTCTCGCTTTTTTTTAGAATATCTGGAAAGGTTTGGAGTTCAAGTGACTTGTTGAAGAGCAAAGCAATAGCAGGGGCTAAAGATCTGGAGGCTTTTTTGTAAATTAAAGTTGGTATCTCCTCAAGGGCACTAGACTTGGTTTTAAGGGAAAGGATTATCTCATTGACGTCAGTGGAATTAATAGGCTTTAGGTACAGAGACTGTGGATAGTTACCTGTAAGATAGTCCTTAATGTCAGTACTGGAAGATGGAATATCATTTGCAAGGGATGAACCAATGGAAGAGAAAAACCTATTGAACTCAATAGCAGAATCAGAGGCTGAAAGCTGACCATCGTTATTAGACAGAAGAGTCGGTTTGTTATTTAAAGACTTCTTTGATCCCAATATTTGTGAAATTGTGCTCCAAGTTTGTTTAATGTTGCTCTTTATTTGGGTAAATTTATCTTCGTAGTATTTAGTTTTGGCTCGTCTAATTATCTTAGATAGCAATAATGAGTAATTCTTTGAGAATTCTTTGGAGACAATTCCTAACCTATACTTCTTCTCAAGGTCATGTTTTTTATTAATAGATTTAAGTATTCCCTTTGTAAGCCAGGGATTGTTAAGCCTTTTGGTTGTGACTTGTTTTGTAAGCATAGGACAGTGGGTATTATAAAGGCTAAGAGTTTTTTGAAGAAAAGATTGCACTGCTAGGTTGATGTCCTCTATGTTACCTAACTCGGACTCCCAGCTAGTTGACATTATCAGCAGCAGTTATAAAATTGTCTATAGCAGTTTCATTGTGCAGTCTAAAATGTATCTCTCTTGACTCAAGAGGTGGTTTGCTAATGTTAGTTAAGAGAAATGTGGGGTAATGGTCTGTAGTGCTATCGGTGATTATACCTGAAGTAAGCGGAGAGGTTATGTTTGTCCAGATGTGATCTAGAGTCGTGGCAGTGCTATCAGTGATTCAAGTAGGTCTAGTGATTAAGGGTATGAGGAAGCAGGAATTCATACAGTTGAGGAAGCTGTCAAGTTCACAGAAAATGGTACCATCCGTTTTCTATGTGCAGCGGCTGAGGCGCCAGGAGGAGAAAAACAATAGAGCGTACAGGACGCCCGCCAAGCTTGGTAGCTACTAGTCATGTAATCATATTAAGTATTAAAGTCAGTAGCCAAGTCATGACTTTACATCAACCCTACAACCAAGACTTCCTCAGTAACAAACAAACACCACATTGGCGACGAGGATGAACTGTGAACGCAGGTATTTGTTCAGCTTCAAACACAAGGGAGAAGCATGCTGCCTGGAGGAGGAAGAGAAGCTGTGAGCGCCATACCCGATGCTGTATGCTAACCGATGCAGTGTGCTAACCAATGCTGTGTGCTAAATGATGCTGTGTGCTAACCAATGCTGTGTGCTACCCAAGCTGTGTGCTACCCAAGCTGTGCTGAAGAAACTGTGTACTGAGGAAGGGGACTGGTCAAGTCGTATACTGCAATTTCGGATACCGGGCTAGAAACAACTTCGTTCACTGAGAAGTTTGTACATACAAACCATTCCGTTCGTATATGCGCTGGTTTGTGTTCGCTGTTGTTCTCGTCTGAATAAATACATGGCACTTGTTCATATAATTAGCGCTTCCATTATTAGAATTATTTATCCATTATTAGAATAACAAGGTGCAAACCATATCCCCTTACAGTTGAAATCTATTTATTTATATACAAGAAGGTACATTGGGTTGCGAGAGTACATAACATATATTAAGAGGTACATTATAGCAAGATTTGAGATTAAAGGATTTAAGGTTTCACGTTTAGAAACAAGGCGCCCCCGAAGGAGGCTATTATTTGTTATGCACCCCATACTCAACCAGTAAGTAGTGGAGCAAAACATAGATTACATGGTCATAAAGTCTTAATCAGACCAATTCAATTCAATTTCTTTCTTTATTATGCACCCCATACCCATCCCGTGGGCGGTGGTGTAAAGGATTACAGAGGCACATAATCGGTTCAGGAACTGAACCCTCTAGTTCGTTTAGCTAAGCAAATATCAGTTTGTGACGCTAGTTACAAAATTATTAATATTATATATACATGTACACACTCTCATACATACATGTACATATATATATATATAATATATATATATATATATATATATATATATATATATATATATATATATATATATATATATATATATATATATATATATATATATAGGTTGCCGAAAAAGTTAGGTTATATATATATATATATATATATATATATATATATATATATATATATATATATATATATATATATATATGTCGTACCTAGTAGCCAGAACTCACTTCTCAGCCTACTATGCAAGGCCCGATTTGCCTAATAAGCCAAGTTTTCCTAAATTAATATATTTTCTCTATTTTTTTTCTTATGAAATGATAAAGCTACCCATTTCATTATGTATGAGGTCAATTTTTTTTTATTTGAGTTAAAATTAACGTAGATATATGACCGAACCTAACCAACCCAACCTAACCTAACCTAACCTATCTTTATAGGTTAGGTTAGGTTAGGTAGACGAAAAAGTTAGGTTAGGTTAGGTTAGGTAGGTTAGGTTGTCGAAAAACAATTAATTCATGAAAACTTGGCTTATTAGGCAAATCGGGCCTTGCATAGTAGGCTGAGAAGTGAGTTCTGGCTACTAGGTACGACATATATATATATATATATATATATATATGTCGTACCTAGTAGCCAGAACTCACTTCTCAGCCTACTATGCATGGCCCAATTTGCCTAATAAGCCAAGTTTTCCTGAATTAATATATTTTCACTAAATTTTTTCTTAAGAAATGATAAAGCTACCCATTTCATTATGTATGAGGTCAATTTTTTTTCATTGGAGTTAAAATTAACGTAGATATATGACCGAACCTAACCAACCCTACCTAACCTAACCTAACCTATCTTTATTGGTTAGGTTAGGTTAGGTTGCCGAAAAAGTTAGGTTAGGTTAGGTTAGGTAGGTTAGGTAGTCGAAAAATAATTAATTCATGAATACTTGGCTTATTAGGCAAATCGGGCCTTGCATAGTAGGCAGAGAAGTGCGTTCTGGCTATTAGGTACGACATATATATATATATATATATATATATATATATATATATATATATATATATATATATATATATATATATATATATATATATACGTATACATACACAGTTTTAAATGTAGATATGATAGTTACATCATATCTACACAGTCCATACACAGTTTTAAATGTACATATGATAGAGCCCAGTAGGCTCAGGAATCTGTACACCAGTTGATTGACAGTTGAGAGGCGGGACCAAAGAGCCAAAGCTCAACCCCCGCAAGCACAAATAGGTGAGTACAAATAGGTGAGTACACACACACACACACACACACACCTTGTCAAGCACAAGACGAAGCTTGAAAAAAGTTTAGTGGTATGCCAATAGGCTAGTCCCAGGACTAAGAGGCATGAGTTAAGAGGACAGGCTGCGAGAAATGCACCTCATGACACTGGAAGACAGAAGAGTAACGGGAGACATGATCACTACCTACAAAATTCTCAGAGCAATTGATAGGGTACATAAAGATAAACTGTTTAACACGGGTGGTAGGCGAACAAGGGGACACAGGTGGAAACTTAGTACCCAAATGAGCCACTGGGATGTTAGAAAGAACTTTTTCAGTGTCAGAGTAGTTAATAGATGGAATGCATTAGGCAGTGATGTGGTGGAGGCTGACTCCATACACAGTTTCAAATGCAGATATGATAGAGCCCAGTAGGCTCAGGAATCTGTACATCAGTTGATTGCCAGTTGAGAGGTGGGACCAAAGAGCTCAACCCCCGCAACCACAACTAGGTGAGTATACACACAAACACACACACGTACACACGTACACACACACACACACACAGACACAAACATACACACACTAATGCCTCTATTCACCTTGCAGTAAATTGGAACCTGAAAGTCAGGAAGCTGCTAAAGGCTGCATCTTGGGGATGTGTGAGTGTGTTAGATAAAAATATATGTTGTTTAGATATGATGGAGGAAAAGAGGCCGAGAGTCGGTACATTAGACAACCGACGCTTAGAAAGGCGGGGTCCAAGAGCTAACAGCTAAATTTTGGAAATAATCAATTAAAATATTTAATACACACACATACATGTTTCACATGAATTTGGCTGAGGGCTGGTGGCCCCGTCGACGGGGGCAGGAAGTCGGTGGTTGATCAAAGGCCTCCCACATCCTCCACATACCTGAGGATTATTCCGGCTTAATTTTAAACGGAAGTAATGTCTTGGTATTTACGGCTTCAGCGGGTGGGTGGGTCCGTGGGTTTATTACACTATGAGTGAAAACAATCGCCTGTTCTCTATTTTATATTGCCGCTTGTAGAGCTAGAAGCTGTTGCCTCTTGTGTGCGTTGCACAAGGGGATTAATATCTGGATTAATATCTTTCAATATTTCCAGTATTTTTTAAGATATCGCTTAAATACCGAAGATACTGTTATTGGACACCGCTTAATTGACAATGTCTCAACAACGCAGGCTGAAGATGTGCGTGGCTCCTGCTATTGCAATGATGCTCATTTGCTTTTCAATGATGCGCCTTAGTTGCCCCCTCTCTAACTTACCGTTCTAAATACCCCTTCTCCATCTCTCGCAAACATTCCCCCTCATACATCTCCCCCCTTTCCTCCTGTCCCCCTGTCCATCTTTGTCCCCTTGCCCACATTTTCTGTCCTCTGTCCCCGATCCCTTTCCCCCTGTCTGTCCCCTGTCCCCCTCTCTGTCCCCTTGTCCCCCCTTTCCATCTCTCTGTCCCCCTGTCCCTCTCTATCCCATTGTCCCCTCTCTCTGTCCCCCTGTCTCTCTCTGTCCCCCTGTTCCTCTCTGTCCTCCTGTTCCTCTCTCTGTCCCCCTGTCACTCGCTGTCCCCCTGTCCCTCTGTCCATCTCTGTCCCCCTGTCCTTCTCTCTGTCCCCTGTACCTCTCTGTCCCCCTGCCCACTCTTTCCATCCGCTGTCCTTCATCTGTCCCCCTCCCTTTCCTCCAGTAATTAGACCAGTTAATAGTTTCACTATATATATATATATATATATATATATATATATATATATATATATATATATATATATATATATATATATATATATATATATATATATGTCGTACCTAGTAGCCAGAACTCACTTCTCAGCCTACTATGCAAGGCCCGATTTGCCTATTAAGCCAAGTTTTCATGAATTAATGTTTTTTCGACTACCTAACCTACCTAACCTAACCTAACCTAACTTTTTCGGCTACCTAACCTAACCTCACCTATAAAGATAGGTTAGGTTAGGTTAGGTAGGGTTGGTTAGGTTCGGTCATATATCTACGTTAATTTTAACTCCAGTAAAACAAAATTGACCTCATACATAATGAAATGGGTAGCTTTATCATTTCATAAGAGAAAAATTAGAGAAAATATATTAATTCAGTAAAACTTGGCTTATTAGGCAAATCGGGCCTTGCATAGTAGGCTGAAAAGTGCGTTCTGGCTACTAGGTACGACATATATATATATATATATATATATATATATATATATATATATATATATATATATATATATATATATATATATATATATATATATATATATATATATAATTATACCAGTATAATCAAATAATATATACTGGTCTAATAAAATAATTAGACCAGTTAATACTCTCACTCGTTGTGTTAGGATATGTTAGCTTGATAAAACTGACTGTTCATTGTTGAGAAATGTGTTAACAAACAATATATCTGACTTATCAAGACTGGCACTATATATATATATATATATATATATATATATATATATATATATATATATATATATATATATATATATATATATATATATATATATATATATATATATATATATATATATATATATATATATAAGTGCCTGTTCATTACAACTATTTAACACTGGGAAGGGATCAGGATAAGGATTTGGGATGGGATGGGGAGGAATGGTGCCAAACCACTTGGACGGCGGTCGGGGATTGAACGCCTAGGACTGCTACTGTGCATTTAAATTACTAACTTACCTGAGAGTCTATATCCCTACATGTCAATGTTTGTGTATACTGGTAATGTGAGGAACATACAGAAGATAAGGGTAGCTGAACACCACAAAATGCTGAAGGACAACTTTATTAAAGTTGCATAATGAAATGTGTAAGTACTTCATTCATAATGATGTGCTGCCCGAAATTTTAGCGAAGTATCCAAAATTTGCTTACTGTAGGTAATGCATGCACATGACTGTAAAACTGCCGCCCAGTTGGGTGGGTGTGGAGCACATGACTGTAAAGCTGCCGCCCAGTTGGGTGGGTGTGGAGCACATGACTGTTAAGCTGCCGCCCAGTTGGGTGGGTGTGGAGCAAGACTAGTAACTGTGTGACTCACCATAGATGTAAAGTGCCTTGTATAGTGACTGTTGTGAGCCTCTTGTTGATCACTTGTGACACAAAGATTATTGATGTGTGTATTTGTGTAGGTGATTAAATATGTATGTGTATGTATATATGTATACGTATATATATATATATATATATATATATATATATATATATATATATATATATATATATATATATATATATATATATATATATATATATGTCGTACCTAGTAGCCAGAACGCACTTTTCAGCCTACTATGCAAGGCCCGATTTGCCTAATAAGCCAAGTTTTCCTGAATTAATATATTTTCTCTAATTTTTTTTCTTATGAAATGATAAAGCTACCCTTTTCATTATGTTTGAGGTCAATTTTTTGTTATTGGAGTTAAAATTAACGTAGATATATGACCGAACCTAACCAACCCTACCTAACCTAACCTAACCTATCTTTATAGGTTAGGTTAGGTTAGGTAGCCGAAAAAGTTAGGTTAGGTTAGGTTAGGTAGGTTAGGTAGTCGAAAAACAATTCATGAAAACTTGGCTTATTAGGCAAATTGGGCCTTGCATAGTAGGCTGAGAAGTGCGTTCTGGCTACTAGGTACGACATATATATATACATATATATATATATATATATATATATATATATATATATATATATATATATATATATATATATATATATATATATATATATATATATATATATATATATATATATATATATATATATATATATATATGTACATGTATGTATGAGTGTGTGTACATGTGTATACAACATTAATAATTTTGTAACTAGCGTCAAACATTGTTATTTGCTTAACTAAATGAACTAGAGGGTTCAGTTCCTGAACCGATTATGTGCCTCTGTAATCCTTTACACCACCGCCCACGGGATGGGTATGGGGTGCGTAATAAAGAAAGAAATAGAAGAAATTGAAATTGCATAATACGGTTATTGACATTCAATAATAGTAAGATAAAGCAATGAGAACCAAATGGGAGACCAGTGATCAGATGAATATTACAGACTCAAGGGTAGCCTTCTCTTCTTGTATATAAATGAAAAAATAAATTCGTTTGTTTAATTCTAATGCTTGTAGGCGAGAACAGTTGTGAACGCCAGCTAACGCACAAGTACATGAGCGCCCAAAATACTTTTACACAAAAGACATGTACAGACAGGCGCGTGGCTTCTGTCTTCTTTTTTATTGATTAATATTAAATATTAGGTGCTTACCTATAATAGTTATCATTTTATACAAGTATAACTCTCACATAATAAATATAAAAGGAGTTTATCCAAAAACTGACAGAAGTGTTGTGTTTTGTGCGTTGTATCGTGTTTGTGGGCATTCGGGTGTGTTGTGTTTACGCTGGCGGGCGGCGTCCTTACCAATTCAGGACTATGCCTATTACATCACTAAACTTCATTTAATAACTATATGCCTGTTAAATAGAAGATTTTAATTGTTAATAGCATTATATTGTCGTTTTAATAGGGAACACGTACACATATGCGAAACGTCGAAAGCTGGTGTCCGAAGTGGTAAAAATATTAGTGTGCGATGTTGTCAATGTACGGAGTGTCTTGTATCCCTGAGGAATCTGCCGACGTTGTGTACGAAACGACGCTTTGATGTGTACAAAACCTGATGTTTTGGTTACGAAACGACGCTTCGTGCTACAAAATTCATCACACTGAACTGACTGCTATACCAACTGCTGTACCAACTGCTGCACCAACTGCTGTACCAACTGCTGTACCAACTGCTGCTGTGCCAACTGCTGTGCTGCTGCTGTGAGTAGGAACAACACATGTACACAAGGGCTAGGTAAGAAGTCAGTTGCTGCTATATTGTGGGGTCCATAGAATTACCCAAGTCGGCCCAAATCAGGCCAAAACTACCCAAATCGTCCTAGCATTACGTAAGTAATGAAGAAATATGGTATATTTACTTACTATAATGTTGGTGCTACACGTAGAACATGATCAAACCTATTTTTACTCTGAAATAATCTAATTTCATAACGAAATGAGACGTAAATATGTGAGAGGTGACGCCATAGGAAGTCGACGGTCCAAGCGACAATTGTGTGGAGCGACTTATCCAAGATATATGGTCGCCTGGAGAGTGTTTGCTGCCATAACAGCCTCCTGTACACAGTGATCCAGTCGTCGTATTTCATGGCTCAAATTGTCGCAAATTTAATTGGTAATATTAACAAGTAGAATGTGTATTTATAATAATATTTTTCATAAACAGCCACAAAATATTTAATATTTATTAAAAAAAAGTGTCTGGAAGTTAAATCAATTCCACATGACAATAAATTTGTTATATAGATACTAGCGTTATTCGTTGGTATGCGTTCGCTATTTAAACTACTCCAGTCCTTTTCGTTCATAGAACACCGAACCCTACACGCTCTCTGATATATTGCTTAATTAACAAATATTCACAAATAAAGATTATATTAATATATGTTATCAGAAAGGCAGATATAAAATAGTTTGTGTTAATGCATCACAGAGATTATACCTTATTAGAGAGGAAAAATATTCATATTTTAAACAAGGCTTCTTGGCCGACGCTCTCCCTTTCGATGGGAACTATGACCTTTTGAAAATCAATGTTAATTGAATCTATATATTGTAAAAAAACGAAGTTTTTTATGTCATCAGAAAGACATATAAGCTGCATGTTAATACTTTGGTATAAATATAACTGAAGTGAAAGTGAAGATATATGCCTTTTTATAGTTACTTTATGGCTCGCTCAGGGAGTGTGAAGGCCTGCACACAAGCCAATCAATTTTATAATTAATGTACATATATGCAAAGTAACGTCAAAGGTTTTTATTTCAGAATAAAGACAGATGTAGACGATAATGTAAATACATTTCAAGGAAAACATATCTTAAATGAAAGCAAAGATATGGTCAAATAAATAGGCAATACCACACCATCGCCAGTGTCCGGACACATGAATATTCGCATTAGGTAGGTGAAAGGAAATGTACCCAACCATTTCCATTTACGCGACCAGTTTCCGTTCTTATGTTCTTACATTTATTGAAATTTATCATCATCATCATTTACAGAAATAAATTAACATAAAAATGTAGTAATTTTAATACACAAAACAGAAGTAGATATGTATGTAAATTATGACGCAGGGTAGGATCACTATTGCAGAACTATTCGCATACTTTGCGTCATTATATACAGTACTGGAATTTAAAAAAAATCGCGGAATTCAGAGATAACACCATCATTGGTGTCCAAGAAAAGTGTAAGTACTTCATTTATAATGATGTGCTGCCCGAAATCTTAGCGAAGTATCTAAAATTTGCTTACTGTAAGTAATTCATGCAAATGATTGTAAAGCCGTCGCCCAGTTGGGTGGGTGTGGAGCACATGACTGTTAAGCTGCCGCCCAGTTGGTTGGGTGTGGAGCACATGACTGTAAAGCTGCCGCCCAGTTGGGTGGGTGTGGAGCACATGAATTAAGCTGCCGCCCAGTTGGTTGGGTGTGGAGCACATGACTGTAAAGCTGCCGCCCAGTTGGGTGGGTGTGGAGCACATGACTGTTAAGCTGCCGCCCAGTTGGGTGGGTGTGGAGCACATGACTGTAAAGCTGCCGCCCATTTGGGTGGGTGTGGAGCACATGACTGTTAAGCTGCCGCCCAGTTGGGTGGGTGTGGAGCACATGACTGTTAAGCTGCCGCCCAGTTGGGTGGGTGTGGAGCACATGACTGTTAAGCTGCCGCCCAGTTGGGTGGGTGTGGAGCACATGACTGTAAAGCTGCCGCCCAGTTGGGTGGGTGTAGAGCACATGACTGTTAAGCTGCCGCCCAGTTGGGTGGGTGTGGAGCACATGACTATAAAGCTGCCGCCCAGTTGGGTGGGTGTGGAGCACATGACTGTTAAGCTGCCGCCCAGTTGGGTGGGTGTGGAGCACATGACTGTTAAGCTACCGCCCAGTTGGGTGGGTGTGGAGCACATGACTGTTAAGCTGCCGCCCAGTTGGGTGGGTGTGGAGCACATGACTGTAAAGCTGCCGCCCAGTTGGGTGGGTGTGGAGCACATGACTGTTAAGCTGCCGCCCAGTTGGGTGGGTGTGGAGCACATGACTGTTAAGCTGCCGCCCAGTTGGGTGGGTGTGGAGCACATGACTGTTAAGCTGCCGCCCAGTTGGGTGGGTGTGGAGCACATGACTGTAAAGCTGCCGCCCAGTTGGGTGGGTGTAGAGCAAGACTAGTAATTGGACGACTCACCATAGATGTAAAGTGCCTAGTTTAGTGACTTGTGAGCCTCTTGTTGAATCACTTGTGATACAAAGATTATTGATGTGTGTATTTGTGTGGGTGATTGAATATGTATGTGAATGTATATGTATGTATATGTATATATGCAATTGACGATCACGAAACAATAATCATTTGTATGCGGAAAAATCCATATTTCATTTCTCTGGATTTACCGCATATGTATATATATGTACATGTATGTATGATTATGTGTACATGTATATATAACATTAATAAGAGGAAATGAAGATGAAGAAATGATAAAAAGAATGGCAATAGTGGATAGTAGTAACACACTTAAGAATTATTCAGTAATAAATACAAACTCGTCCTTCACCTATGGTAAAGGAAAGTCAACTTGGAAGGATTCAATTTACATGAGATTAAGATTAGGATACAAATATATCTGGCAATACAGAGTTGATGTCAGTGAAAAAGATAAGGAGTGTAAATTATGTAGTATGCCGCACGCCCACACCTTAGAACATTATGTATTAGAGTGTCAACTTATTGATAACTATAGAAATAAGGAAATAAGTAATGTACCACATCAAATTGTTTGTATGTGTGATAATGGTATGATAGACAGTATACTTAGGAGCTACAAAAATTTTGCCCCAAGAGTGTAACAATTGTATGCTGTACTTACTATATTAACCTGCAATGTTAAATGGGATTCTTGTAATGTTAATTGTCTATTTGTACTTACTGAATTTGTGCGCCCCTTGAGGGACTTGAAGTAGAGGGGGTAGAAATAGCCTAAGTTACTCTATCCCTTTGAAATGTATTTTTTTCTTGTCTCAATAAACATACTTGAACTTGAACTGTAAATATTTGTGGCTTCCTGACCATAAAGTTACCGCCGCAGTCGAGGGTAAGAGACCGGATGTACCCAGTATACAAGCCGCACTAGCTATTAGTTCATAAAAGCTGACAACTTACCCAGATAAACATTACTTCCTAATTATATATATA